>NC_142931.1:36974960-37012460 GCF_046866305.1 Octopus bimaculoides
ATGAACAACAAAGAATTCAGTATCAATTTGTCTATAATAAGGGAAGCCACACCATACAATACACACACAAAGAATTGCGATTTATGCACAAAGGAGGCGATCCACATAATCCGAGCCAAGAAAAATAGTTTACTCAACAACTAAATTACGAAACTTTGTATTTCTAGATAAGTAAGACAGTTATTACAGTTTAGTAAGTCAGTATTAATAAATGCATTGAGTAGGGCGGCGAACTGGCAGAATCGTTAGCACGCCGGGCGAAATGCTTAGCAGTATTACGTCTGCCATTACGTTCTGGGTTCAAATTCCATGGAGGTCGATTTTACTACCCATCCTTTCGGGGTCGATTAAATAAGTACCAGTTACGCACTGGAGTCGATATAATCGACTTAATCCCTGTGTCTGTCCTTATTTGTCCCCTCTACGTTTATCCCCTGTGGGCAATAAAGTAATAAAATAAATGCATTGAGCCAAGCAAATCGATTTCATACCAAAACAGCTAGTAAATTCTGTAGTCTTGAAAAGTTGAGTAAATCAACTTAGAGAACTATATATTTAAATAACTAAGTGTTTTTAAATATTGGTTTAAATCAAAATAAATCAAGTTATGAAAATTAATAATAAAGGTCAAGAAATCTTCGGAGAAAAGGTGCTGTCAAGTAACAACTTTTTTCTGAAGATTTCCTGATGAAGGTGTAGTAACGCTGAAATATTGAAATACAGATAAAAGTACAAACCATAAACTTGCATTAGCAGTTGTTTCGATAATTTGTATTGCTTTGGATTTATAAAAAATAATTAAAAATACACGTACACACGTGTATGTGTGTGTGTATCAGTCAACGCTTCATGGAAACAATACTTCACAACTGTATATTTATAAGTTGGCCCAGCCTTGGTCACAGTTTCTCGCTGAAACGGATAACAGAATAAGAGAATATATAATATATATATATATATATATATATATACAAACATACATATATATATATTCTGATTATGCAAAATCGAAATGTATGCGATAATGAATTATAGGGGAGGTTGAAATGTTCGTCTGAACAAGCTACGCAGACGAATTATTTTCTTTTATGAACAATTAAAAAATGAAAAGTAATTAGAAAATACAAAATTTCTTTAATTCAAGACTTCTGGAATATTTTACAAGGAAATACAACGTTATTTTATTCGATGTTGTATTTTCGCATATATTTGAAAATCATTTTTCTTTTATTTTTCATCATCCAAAGAATTATATTGGCGCCTCATACTACGTGATTTGAACATTAGAATGGCTTATAATATGTAAATGTCTTCGCTTAAATTGTAGTAAATTTGTTTCAAAATTACATTATACATCTCATAATCCGAATGTGATTACAGCTGATTTACTTAAGAAAAATATGCGCATCTGTTTCCAACGGATAGTTAACATTTACAGAATGAATAAATGCAAATGACATTAGTTTTGCATCTAAAGCTAAAATATAAATTAATTATATTGGCATCGGTCAGGTTCCATCCAAATGGGAAGCAAATAACAAAATACAAGAAATAGTGGTGAAAATAAAATCAGCTCAAATATTGAAGCTTGTTTTATAATTTCAATCATGTTCAACCTATTTTAAAGGTATCTTTTTATATTTGCTTGTGAAACATTTTCATACGAAATTTTGAATATTGCAGAGAAATATGCAACCTTATCTTATACACTAGTATATTTGTTAAGTTTTGATTTATCTACCAACATCAAGTACTAAACATGACGTTTGACCGGTAAATAAAACTTCAAATACACAATATCAGCAAATAACTTGCTCACATTGTAAATATAAGTACCGTGCCTCTCTGTCTCTGTCTGTCTCTCTCTCTCTCTTTCTTTCTGTCTTTTACGCCTTCATGATATCGCAGTAGCAGCAGAATTAACATTCGAAGTAGTAGTAGTAGTAGTAGTAGTAGTAGTAGTAGTAGTAGTAGTAGCAGTAGTAGTAGTAGTAGTAGTAGTGGTGGTGCTGGTGGTGACAGTACACAAGAATTGTTGGGGTAAAGACGACCACGTGTTTGGTGTAAAACCATCGTTAACCATATTTGCAAAGACAATATGAAACGACGCAGACTTCGACACATCGCACTGGAACAGCACAATGAGGAAGCATGTAAATGGTAGATGCATAAGCGAGAAAAAGCGGATAGATCTCCTTCAATTCGTATCTTACTATCTTCACAAAGTGAAGGACATACGGTTACTTATGCAGAGTTAGGCATTTTCTGAAGATATATGTGAGATCAAGGCAAAAAATTGATACATTATAAGATATGTTTGAAAAAACATTGCCTAATTAACAGTAACAGGATCATGTGAGTTAACGCCACCACTAGACTACAGAAGTCTAGTTGAATCAATCAAAAATCTGTATTTAATCGCCCTGGATTTCTTCAAAAAGGAGTGGCAATATCATGAGATTGATTTCATATTCAGAATAGTCAATATATGACTGAAATTCAAAACATACGAGTCAGTATACAAATACAGATATCTATGTTTATACATACACACGCACACACGCGGGTACACACATGTATGCATATGTACACACGCATATATATATATATATATATATATATATATATATATATATATATATATATATATATACACGTTAAATAAATGACAAGGGAACGAGTAATTATGGAGTGAGTTTCATTAGCTTACAGCTGTTTCTGCTATAGAATGCAATGCACTCATTACTGAGTGTTTGTGTATTACTTTATAAACTCCTTGGATCTTCGAAAGGGACGTGTGGGGGGTCGCGTGCGTGCGTGTGTGTATTGGCGTGTGTACCTGTGTGTGTGTGCTTACATGCGTGTCTGCGTATATATATATGCGTGTGTGTATGTGTGTATTATCCAGAAGTAGTGTGTCTTTTAACTAAATATAAGACTCACCATTTCCACGATTTTTCTCATTTTGTCTTTCATTGTCATCCTAAAGTCCCTAACATGTAATTTGTGAGTAGTTTGCCAAATATTTATGACTGATCATACTCGATAGCGAACCAATCGATCATGTATGTAAACGAAACTATTTTTTAAATATTATGAATATATGTATGTATGCGTTTCAAATATTATTGCAGTAATATAGGGAGGAAAAACTTAACAACTACGCTATTATTATGCAGGTAGTAATAAAATAAGTAAAAATTAAAACCTTTGCTGAAAAATACCAAACATTTACCTTTATTGCAAAATATTGTACACATAACACAGGATATTAAATAATTCTGTTTATAATGTAGCTATTATGGATCTGATCATAAATTAAACAGATAATTACACGACAATCGTTATATACATAATATCACATCCGACAGCATCCAGACATAATTTCCAACGATTCTTCTAAAAGTTTTACTAGTTCTAGTATCAGATGTAGAAATACTATTGACAAAGTATTCTAAGAAAAGATAAACCTTTTTATACAAATAATATCGCATTCTGTTCACAAGAATTATGCGTACTGTTGTCTTATAAAAGAAATAGTAAAAGTACACATAATCAAGAAACGAAATATATTGTCTAAAGCTGTACATTATTTTTATCGTACTAAAAAAAGTGTTCAAGGTTTGCTTATCTTTTTATCATCCTTATTAGCCAATTTTACCGTGAGTTAAAATGTAAAACCAACTCTATCACTAATGCTATTTCATCACCTCCTACGAAAAGAAGCTCAGATATTGCAGAAATATCACAAGAAGAAGTTAGTTTGCAATAACACAAATCAAAGCAACACTGGAAGACACTGGAATTTAGCCTAAATCGTTTGAAACACAAACCTGAGACCGTACCAGGTTGTGGGATTCCATCATTCGGAACTGAACACTTTGAAGCCACCAAAAGAGAAAGAGGAGAAACCAAACGACAGGAGAGAAGGGCTTGACAAAATCAACAATCTTCCACCAACATTGCCACACAGTCAATGTCTTCGACTATTCTTTGCAAGTATTGGTCTACAGTCATCAATGGCATCACCATAAAGGAACTGTTCAGCAAAGAAGAACGCAAAGTGTCCGATACCAGATAAAGCCGAAGAAGACGACGACGATGGCAAAAAGAACCTAAAATTATATTTTATAGCTTCAAATCCAATATTCTACGAGCTAGTAGTACTCGCTAATAGATTGATGATATAACAAATGGGCTAAAAATATGAAATATCCTGCCTTAAGATGACGTAATGAATTTTTTAATTTCTTGTTTACATACAACAGCGGAGGCGCAATGGCCCAGTGGTTTGGGCAGCAGACTCGCGGTCGTAGGATCGCGGTTTCGATTCCCAGACCGGGCGTTGTGTGTGTTTATTGAGCGAAAACACCTAAAGCTCCACGAGGCTCCGGCAGGGGATGGTGGCGAACCCTGCTGTACTCTTCCACCACAACTTTCTCTCACTCTTACTTCCTGTTTCTGTTGTACCTGTAAGTCAAAGGGTCAGCCTTGTCACACTGTGTCACGCTGAATATCCCCGAGAATTACGTTAAGGGTACACGTGTCTGTGGAGTGCTCAACCACTTGCACGTTAACTTCACGAGCAGGTTGTTCCGTTGATCGGATCAACTGGAACCCTCGACGTCGTAAGCGACGGAGTGCCAACAACAGCAACAACATACAACGGCACCATCTTTCACCTGAGATATATTTACTGATAATGCTGTTGTGCACAAGTATCATAATGTACCGGAAATAGAATCTAAGAAACAAATCTTTGCTAATTAAGCAATTATTCACGTTAAAACATTGCTTTTTCGGACTTATATCCAATAATATTGTATGAGGAACATCATAATCTGGATTGCAATAATTATATATATTGTTCGTGATTTTCTTACGAAAGGAATCTGCTTGAACAACGAATATAGTTCTAGTGAAATATATCTTAAGATTTTTTCAACAAGCAGATAACTCAAGCATTTATCGTTACATAAAGCCATTATAAAATAACATGAGGTGCTGTCTCATCTCTCATATTGGTCAGATATTGTGGTATTTTGCTGTACACCTTTATTCTTGTCGAAGTAATATTTATCGCCACATGTCTTATCGAGAGTTTTCTAACTTTCTAATTGTTGTTTATCGGATATCTGTATATAAACATATTCGTACGAACTATATTTCTTAATTATTGAAAGATCACATTATGCTATTTGATTATACTTTTCCAATAATGACTAATACTTATTACATATACTGATCCTCCGTATCTTAGAAGAACAAAGTCTTTCTTTTTTTAATACTTAGTCATTGAATATGTAATGTTTTACTTTCATATTTTTCTCTATAATACCATTAAATACTACGTAAAGCAGCGCATATGGAACTCAGATTGACCCACATACTTCATGTCACCAGGATGTAATAAAGCATTTTAAAAGCTACTTCTACAAAAAGTTGATGGTTATATTATACTTTCATACTTGTTTCTAATTTTTCTCTCAGACAGTTCCATTGTATCTGGTATTGAGGTTCTGAGAAACGTGAATTATATAACTTCTAGTTTTCAACAGATTTCAATTATGTCGTTTGTTCTCCTTTACTTCTAGTTCAACGAAAAATAGACGCTTACTTCTAACTGCATATGTGCTTGTCCAGATAATTTCATCGTTTAATCTTCGATAAAATCGATAACATTTCATCAGTTTTTATAAATACGCTAGCTAGACACATAGCGTAAGATCTACGTTTTAAGTACAAATATTTAAAATCTCCAACTCACATATTTCAACTGCAACAATACGCAGTTACTACGCATGTCACTGAAGCACACGTCTCACTATTCTATCTTCATATCACATAATTTCTAATTACTATCTATGTAACCTTAGGAATGATGCCCCATGTGGTTATCAAGGTGTCTCTCGTAGACTTATATATGTATGTGTGTATAATTTTTCTTTGAATTTAATTTAATTTCTTGAGAGTTCGAAGTGTGTTCATCTCCCACTTTCGTTATTTCTCAATCATCTTTACTCTAATTCTTTTTTCTCCCCTTCACCGATTTCTCTCTCTCTCTCTCTCTCTCTCTCTCTCTCTCTCTCTCTCTCTCTCTCTCCCTCTTGCTCCTTTACTCTCTTTCGTTGCTCACACGTGACCATCGTCCATCTTTCTTTTCCTCACGTGATCATCTTTCTTTCCTTTAAGTCTGTCTTACAGACCAGACGCAGTCCCCTCTTCTATCGTTTCTCTTGTCAAAGACAATATTCTTCCAGCATTCGCTACATTACCTCATCTGGCCTAAGAACCCATCATGTATGTTTTCGTTTGGTTTATTGTATGTCTCCACTGTCCTGTTTTTGTTACCAAATTTGACCCTCCACCAATCCTAAATGTTAATTTGGTTCGCGAGAGCAACTGCCTAATTAAGCTTCATATTATCGTTAATTACTCCAAATGAGAAGTAGATGGACAGCCGACATACACACACATACATACATATATATATATATATATATATATATATATATATATATATATATATATATATATATATATATATATATATATAGATATATACGACGAGCTTCATTCAGTTTCTGTCTACCAAATCCACTCACAAAGCTTTGGTCGGCCCGAGGCTATAGTAGAAGACACTTGCCCATGGTGCCACGCAGCGGGACTGAACCCGTAACCATGTGGTTGGTAAACAAGCTACTTAGCACACAGCCACTCCTGCGCTTGTTTACTTTATTTCTTAATATAACCCTCCTCCCGTTTATAAGGTCTATTCCAAATTTATCCATATAAGAATACTCAGCTGAAATTTCCGTACTCTTGAGACACAAACATTTAATGGTTCATCTTCTTGTCTACCGCTGACGAGATTCTACTTTATAATGATTTAATTATTTCTATTAAAATCTTTAAAGTGTGAATGGAAACAGCTGTCTGAGATTAAGTCTATTTTTGTAATTAATAGATATAATTATTAATTGATTAATCTCCATTCTCGTATTTTTTACAAACACACACATGCACACACGCCCATATATATACATATACATATATGCACACACGCACATATATATACACACACAGATATATATATATATATATATATATATATATATATACATTTAAATATATATACATACACACATATATACACATATATATATATATATATGTAAATATGTATATAAGTATATACATAAATGTATGTATATATATATATATATATATATATATATATATATATATATATATGTATGTATATATATATATATATATATATATATATATATATATATATATATATAAACATATATACATACATATATATACATACATATATATAAACATACATATATATACATACATATATGTATATACTTATATACATATAAACATACATATATATATGTATATATATATATATATATATATATATATATATATATATATATATATATATATATATATATATATATATATATATATATATATATATATATATACCTGCAGTATCTATCAACAGTAAATAAGAACTGTCCTACTGCTCTCACCAGAGGTACGCTCTTCTAGTGAATTTCAAACCACTGTACGACAACAATCCGGTTATATCACCTTTGCATCAGCTGCTCCCCACCACAAATTGTACTAAGGATACTGTTATCACCCTCTATCAGCAGGGCAACTATCCACCAACCCTCTGCGTATGTGTAGTGTGACCCCAAGGGCTTTGCGTTTCCCCAAACTCTTAATTCCGCCTCCATAAACTGGGCCCGCATGCATAAGCATCGCATATGAACACGCATCCACATGCACGCGCACATCCTCTACATACGCACACAGGTCCACCCTCAGACTGAGTCATATATTCCCGTGCACACGCCCTTCCCAAACGCACACCTACACACAAAAACACACGTACACATTTGCAAAAAACCATAAAGATGCTGTTTCCACTGTTGGTCCTCTGGTTGACGAGAACAGCACTCTACATGATGATGCAAAATCCATGTCTGAGATACTGCAGAGACAATACTGCTCTATCTTCAGTAACGTTAATGCGGTTGATCTGGTCAGTGTCAGTGATGTAAACCCTCAACTAACCATGTCTCACATAACTTGGTGCTCCTGATATCCTAACACAAATAGATAAGATCAAGCACAACTCTGCAGTAATTCCCGATAAGTCCCCTCAACATCGCTTGACAACCGATGCTAGTGTGTTTACGTCCCTGTAATCTAGCAGTTCGGCAAATGAGACCGATAGAATATGTGCTAGGCTTGCAAAACAATAAGTAGTGGGGTCGATTTGCTCGACTAAAGGCGGTGCTCCAGCAATGCCGCAATCTAATGACTGAAACAAGTAAAATAATAAAAAAATAAAAGAATACACTCTGGGTAATTATTAAAAAGTATAGAGATAAATAATATATAGTAATTATCATATTAATATTGAGGTAAATATGTTTATAAAAATTTAAGTAATAAGGGTGTATAAATTCGCCAGTAAAAATACAAAATGGATAAAATTATAGATATGTTCATATATATTTGAATGCATATATAAATATAAATACATTCGAATATTTATATATATAAATAAAATTAAAATAAATGGACACGTAAATTATCTGATCTTGCATATGTACTTATATATATTTACACGCACAGACATAATAAATACATGTAAATATCTGTACAGAAATGACATGTAGAAAAATTGTATAAATATGTAATTGTGTAGGTAATATGTTACTACTTAGATTCATACACAAACATTTTTACTTATGTTCAATAAAAATAGAATAGTAAATAAATTATTAACAATGTATTTATTATACGCACTTTTTTGGTAAGAAAAACTGAGACACCCAAATCTATTTTGTATTAATCAAGTAAGTTAAAGAGAGTCTATTGCTCATATATTTTTCAAATAAGAAGGGTTTCATTCTTTTGGGGAATCGTTAACGGTAAGGTAAAATAAAATAGATAAAGAGAGAAAGAAAGAAAGAAAGAAACAGGATTAAAAACGAAGTTAATATATTATGTGTATAAAATAAGAGTGCAAGGAAAAATCTCTTATATCAAAGAAGAAAATATATAGGAGAGTATTGTAGTTCGCTTGAAGCAATGTGTTTTGTTTGTAAAGAATAAAAAGTTTTGAATGGTATTACAATGCACTATAATACAAATAATGGACTATATACTTGTTGTAATTTGGTCGTCCATAGTCTGATGATATTTCTGATTAAAATTTCTACTTCACATATTCTTAGATGGAGTCGCTGCTATACTCAGTTTTCAACAACTTTTCTTTTTTTCTGTTAGCGTCTCAGCAGTGGTCTCGCGAAGCTCCTTCCGGAATTCCGCATGAGAGGGGCGTGAGGTAGGCCATGTGTCAAGGTCGTGTGTGTTGGTACATCTGTAAAGCTGCTTGTAAGTTATGTATTATACGTGCAACTTCCTTTTTCCCCTTCTTTTTTTCTCTTCTCTTTTTTTTTTGTTATAAACAATAGATGAGCATATAAAAATTGAACCTACACGCATCCAGATGTAGTTAAATAATATATTGATTACCAACCTCCAGCCTGTTGACAAGACCGTTATATATCCGCATCAAAGAACATCTGCATCAAAGAACATCTGCATCAAAGAACATCTGCATCAAAGAACATCTGCATCAAAGAACATCTGAACACGAGAGCCTCCTCCTTCAGAAAACATCTAGACAGATGCCGAAACACCGACAAAGCATAACAGTCGCAATTGAGGCCAATGAAAGAAATTTGGGTAATTTAAGAATTAAGGAAGCTATACTCATACACAGACAAGGACCCCAAATTAACAACAGGCTGGGGGTTAATAATCAATACAGGAAAATACCCGTCAGCGACCACATAGACAGATGTACTCTGAATAAAAATCCAAAGTTTATCACATTCCCACTTTACCAATTCAATAACAACACAACTTTCACCAAACCTCAAAACAAAGAGCTTCATTTTATTAGAAAATTGAGACCAAGTTTAAACACCCTGGGCCAGGAACATTAAAATCATATATTGCTTATCTAAAAAAGGAAAAAAAGAATCCTACAACCCCACCACCACCACGATAACTACTACTACTGCAAACAGCGGACCCTACTACAACTACTACTACTACTATTACTACTACGACCAACAGTCGCTGCTACTACTGCTATTACGGTCACTACTACTACTACTATGACCAACAGTCTCTGCTACTGCTGCAACTACGGTCACTACTACTGCTGCTGCTACCACTGCTGCTACCACTGCTGCTACCACTGCTGCTGCTACTGCTGCTGCAACTGCTGCTGCTACCACTGCTGCTGCTACCGCTGCTGCTGCTACCGCTGCTTCCTCCTCTACTACTATAACCAATTAACTACTGCTGCTACCACAGACAGCGGTCACTCCCGTTTACCACTACCAACACGGTCACTACTACTACAGCCAATGATTCAAGTCAACGCACTAGACAGCCATTATGTCCCCACACAAAAAAAAAACGCTCCCACGTGGACTCTGTTGACACCAGTAAGAAACAATTAATTACATTTTTTTTAATATGCTTTTTTGATAATGTTTTTTCAAGAACCGAAACATGTAAAATATCTCTGAGAAAATTAAAAATTAAAATTTATTTTATATAGTGGCGTTTTCAAGCTTCTTTCTTATAAATATATACCCACTCCTATGCCACCTACACATTTTATCAATATATTTATATATATATATATATATGATATGAAGGTTTGATAAATAAATAAAATAGATGTGTAAAAATAGTAATTTAATGAAATACACTTAGGGAGGAAAGAAAATAAATATTAATAGTAAATCTAGGAGAGGGAGAAAAAAGTGTGCAAATTAGTATAAATAATATTAATAAACAAGGGGAGAATAAAATTTAGTAATATTAACTGAAATTAATAATCTCTACCATTAAGAAATTAGGTAAAATAAATGCATTAGAAGAAAATTGGAAAATAAATATAGAAGAGTAAAAATGAGAGACGTAATATTTCAATTTAGGTATAAAAGAGTTATTTAAAGTAAATTGAAAAAACAATTATTTCAGAAAACAAATATAAATATAAATCTATATTTAAATTATCAAAATATGGGATTAATAATAGAATACTATATGGACAATATTAATAAGTAGATTAATTTACCAACAATGTAGTAAATAAAAGTGATAGCATAGGTTATGGGTCAATGCGTGTAACCATAGTGGTGAGAGATGTAATTAAACTCTTATCATGTATTTATTTATATTTGGAAAATACATATTGACACATATGCAAACAAGATTTATGTTTCGTCTCTAAGGTTAAATAGAGGGTATTTAACCGAAGGAATGAACAATTTCTCATTTAGATATAGAAAGCATTTTTATCATTACCTTTATATGAAGGTGCTGAAGCTATTATATCCCATTTAATATTAAAATTTATATTGCTATCCTTTAGTTCCCAGATACACTTGTTTCATCCAGTTGAGTTGGGTTTATATTTATTTCTATGTGTGTGTGTGGGGGGGGGGGGGGAGTATATAAATTAGTCGAGGTGAAAGTTAAAGATTTAAGGTTTTGAAATTATACGTGAAACGCAGTATCAAAACATTCCTTTAGGGTAAGTCCCAGGCCGTGTGTCCACGGAGTAACGTCATCCCTTATGGCTACCAGGTGTCATCAGCGATACTTTGCATTCATAACTTGATCAACATCCAGGAATTCCAGGGTGCACTTGGTACATATATTAAAGATTAATAGCGAAGAGGGACTGTACCACTTGTTATGACAATAACTTGCTTTTTGGTCGTCTTTATTAATCTTTAATATATATATTAATCTTTATTAATCTTTAAGATTATACATGTATGCATTTGTATGCGTATGCATGGTTGTATATATATATATATATATATATATATAACGTGAGAGAGTTATGGGTTGGGGGGTACAACCCACTAAGGGATAGTATCTATCCAGTATACTGCTGGGAGGGTACCCAATTATTGCTACGCTAGTGCTATACTAGGTGCAATCAATGGGAGCGGGTAAAAGTGGAGGTTTTACCCAAAATTTGTGTAACAATTAGAAAATGGAGGATAATATGCTGAACCCAACTACTTGCAGACGGTGTATCCCGTTGAATTCATTAATTTAATTCATAGCAAAAGTGACAGAGGGAGGAAGAAAAGAAAAAGAAAGAAAGAACCAAAGCACAGGTGTCCATGGCAGACTATGTTATTTTGCCAACATGGTTTGCATATAGAAGTACAAAGTACATAAGGAATTAGAGGATGAACAGAAGTTTAATCTTACATCTGTTACGGCCTAGTTTTGGCAGACCCCATTCTATCCGAATATTCCTTTCCGGAGTGATTATCGGATGACATTTTGAAATGGGTTTACATGCCCGAACCTCTAGGCCTCTTCAGAGATTCACAAAGGGTTACATACAGATGTAGAGCAAGAGGTAAAAACAGAGGTGTGGTAGAGACCAGAAGAAAAACAACAGCAAAAATAAGATAGAAATAAAAATAAAAATACAATTGAAATCAAAATATAAATAAAAATAAAAATAAAAAATACAAATAAGGGTACAGGAGGAAAAAAAATAATAATAGTAGTAAAAAAGAATACATAAATGAAGGTATAGCATGTGGGACATGCAAACATATAGAAAAGATATATGTCAAAAAACCCTTAGAAACACAAGGCACCCAAAAAGCCTACAAACATTACAGAGAGATCGCTATAGGCACTCCAATGCACATCTATATGTGTTGGTTCGTGTGCACAGCCTTACTCGGATGCCCCCTTACTGTCATGTGTGCATATACAAGTTTTTATAAGCAAACATTCCACCACATACATTGTTTGTGGCATCAGCTCTATTAGCCGTATCTAGAAAGCTGGAAGTGTTTTTTAGAAAGGAGGTTTTGTTGAGTGTGTGTGTGTCATTTCTGTATATATTGGAAGGTTCTATGTAGAAGTTCATTTTATACAAGTTATTAATGTTCTAGTAGCAATTAATGTTCTAGTAGCAATAACAGTGAAGGTGACGATGACGGTGACAACAACAACAACAACAACAACAATAATATGCCAAACTTTCAAACTTAGCGGTGTAAGATATCCTGTTGCCTCTTCCAACGGCTCTACCATTTTGCTGCTAGTGGGGGAGGGTTGATTACTACCGCTAACTTCCTCCTTCCAATTGGGCAACTATTGTTTTAAACTGCCTACGCTTAGCTACGGTTGGATAGCCAGTGGCCGGTCAAGATGCTAGCCTGCCTGCCCCCCCCCCCACACACACGTGTGCTGTGTAAATCCCCCCCGTACTCACTCTCATGCGTGCGTGTATGTACATACATATGTATGCGCGCAGCCACACATCTCCAAAACTAGGCCGTAACAGCTGTAAGATTAAACTTCTGTTCATCCTCTAATTCCTTATGTACTTTGTACTTCTATATGTAAACCATGTTGGCAAAATAACATAGTCTGCCATGGACACCTGTGCTTTGGTTCTTTCTTTCTTTTTCTTTTCTTCCTCCCTTTGTCACTTTTGCTATGAATTAAATTAAAGAATTCAACGGGATACACCGTCTGCAAGTAGTTGGGTTCAGCATATTATCCTCCATTTTCTATATATATATATATATATATATATATATATATATATATATATATATATATATATATATACATGTATACATATATACATGTATACATGTATACATATATACATGTATACATATATACATGTATACACACACATATATATAAACAAGGGCTGTTTTATAAGTATCTCGACTGTTGCCATAGTTATTTTATAAATTTAATTTTTTTACTTTTCATCTTTGAACATTAGCAACAGTAATTAGTCATTTGCAGAGGACAGTAACACGAGCTAATCATCTTCAAAGACTAACAACACCAGCTAATCATCTTCACAGATTAGCAACATTTGATAAAAAAGACGAAACAGATAAATCTTGTTTACATATGGGTCAATATGTATTTTCCAAATAGAAATAGATAATAAGATTTTAATTACATCTCTCACCATTATGGTGACACGCATTAGTAGCCCACGCTCTAAACCACTATGCCCTATGCATACATACACGCACACATATACGCGTGCACGCACGCACGCACACACACACACGCACACACACACACACACACACACACACACACACACACACACACACACATATATATATATATATATATATATATATATATTAGCCTTTATTTTAATTACATTAATTTTAAATAATACATTTATAAGATTGCAAGTGAATAATTTTGATTCAACACTATTACACTCGATATAGATGCATCTAGCCGACATTGAGCCAAATCCCACCATACTCAATTGACAATTACTTTTTGTAAGCTGTGGGAATATAATTAACATTGACCAACAGTAACTTAAAATTGTATTATTTCTCCATGAGTCATTCTTCATTGCGTATAATTGAATTCTTATCAGTTCCTTTCTTGTTTAGGAAACGGCAATGCTATTAAAATTCATTTTTTCAATTCCATACTTGATTCGGAATTTTTATTTTATTCTTTCCCTTTTGTCAAATTTCGTTATTGTTTTCATAAAAATATTGAATGAATATTCTCATTCTGCTTAGCAAACACCGTATTTTATTCTGTATCGTATAAAACATTGCAAAAATGTTGCCCTATTTAGATAATAAATGCTACCTTTATGTAGTGTGTTTAAAAATTATATGCAGTGAAGAATACGCTGATTTTTCTCATAGTTATAATGGATATAGAAGCATATGTATTTCTAATTGAGAGAATTAATTTAAATACCTCTAAGTACACATTAACTGAAAGGCGTAGAATATAATGAGGTACCCAGACCAGAATTTAATACCGACCATAGTACGGCAAGATTTAGTTTTCAAGTTAATGCTTTGAAAATATATGTAGAAACAGAATATAATTCTTTGTCTTTTGAATAAATAACTTGAATTTACTACAGATTAAAGACAAGGTAGTGTAAACTATATAAATCAACTGACATGTGCTGCATTTTCTCAAGGTTTTGTCTTTCGATCTTATCAAAGTGGTACATTTTTCGAATGAGGAAACTCTCTGTGTCTTCATGTATATGTATGCATGTATGTATGTATGTATGTATGTATGTAAGTATACATGTATGCATGTATATTATTTACATTATTTCCATTGGACAGATATGTGTCTTCATCTTGTTTGTTGTTACCACAACCTTTCTGCTGATTTACTTTCCAGCTTTCATCAGGTGCCCTGGTAGACTTTATTCAAGGCACTGCTTGGAATTGAACTCGGAATCTTTGAGTTAGTAGCCTGCACTCTTAACAATTACTTTAAGTTTACGAGCTACTAACACCAAGATTCCGAGTTCAACTCCAGGCAGTACCTTGCATTAATAATAATAATAATAATAATAATAATAATAATAATAATAATAATAATAATAATAATAATAATAATAATAACAATATCAGCTAAAAAAAATACCCTAGGAATGAGAACGTAGGGTTGGGTTCAAAATTTTACCGGGACAGCTGATGAAGGCTGAGGAGAAAATCAGCTGAAATATTGTGGTAACAACAAACAAGATGGGACACATATCCGTCCAATACAAATAATATAAATAATGCACAGAATTCCTCATCTCTAAAATATAGAATGTAGGTATATATGTATATATGTACATAAATATATATATATGGGGATGGGATTGCGTGTATATATGTATATTTACGAGGGGTATTAATAAAAAATTTCCCTTGACACACTTCCGGGTATTGCAGGAATCAGAACTTGTACAGGTACAATTATATATGTCTCTCCATGTCACATGGTAAATTGCTGCTTTCCACACGTATTCGTTTGTCTTTTACGGCTGCTGAAGTTGAATAAGGTGTTAGAATGGAGGCAGTTTTATTCGTATCAGTAATCAGAATTTTATACTTAAAAGGTCGTATACCAAAACAGGTTTTCGGTGAGATGAAAGAACTTTATGGTGACGATGCACCATCGTACAACGTAGTCACGCACTGATATCGCCAGTTCAAATGTGGCCAGATATCAATGGTAAATTCTCCTATTCCTGGACGACCACATTCCGCCATTGATGACGACACCAACCATAAATTGGAAGCCGCCATTTTGGAGGATTGCCACACAAGTATTCGGTAAGTAGCCCAAGTGAAGATAAGTGTATGGTCCGAGGAAAAAATCATTTATGACCATTTGCACATTTACAGAAGCAGGAACAAGTCAATTGCTCCACGCCTCTTTTGGCAACATGCCAAGAAAAAGCGGAGGGAATTTTTCGGCAGACTTACAACAAAGGATAAAACTTGGGTCCATTACTATGATCTAAGTCTACAGGCCAGTCGAATCACTGGAAATATGATTTACTCACCTCCTCCAAATAAAGCACGTGACCATTCTAGAGTAGGGAAGGTGGCGCTCACAGTTTTTTTGGGACCAGCGCTAAGTAGTGATTACGGATTTTCTGGCAATAGGAATTAACAGGGAATATCATACTTCTCTGCTGCAGAAATTGCGGGATACCATCAAAGCAGAGACGCGAGGCATGTTGACCAAATATGTCCGCTTCCTTCAAGACAATGCCCCATTTCACAATACGCATGTTGCCCAAATTAAAGCACACTCCTGCGGCTATTAAATCCTTCCTCATCCCTCTTACTATCCCGATCTCGCACCATCTGATTTCCACCTCTTTCCAACCATGAAGCCTTTTTTGACGAGGAAGGACCTTTCTGATGATGATGAATTTATTTCCGAGGTAGAGTCTTGGCTCCAGACGCAACCTACTGACTTCTAGAGACGCGGTCTTCACAGCTGTATAATGAGAGTAGGGTGTCAATGTTGATGGTGGCTATGTAGAAAAGGACTAATAATTATGCCAAGTTTCGTTTCTCCTAGTCCTTTGGAAGTGGGTCAAGGAAAATCTTTCTTGAACACCCCTCCTATATATATATATATATATATATATATATATATATATATATATATATATATATCAGTACATATATAGGTGTATTTCTGACGCTGATGTAGGTGTAAGTAATCATACACGTGGTATGATTTAATCCAAATTTCATTAAATTAAAGTAAACGTCTATATAACGTTTAAGATGCATACCAAATTTAGAACAGCAGATCTAACGTATTCTCCTTTGTCTCCGAGAAATTTCTCATTGAAACTTAGCGTTACGAAAACAGCAGAGTTCCGCCAGAAACTCATCGGTGTTTCGTCGGTTCCGGTTTTCGATTATTATTTATATCCTCAGTGATGTACACCAGTTATTATGAGCCAAGCTGAAGATCATGTGCTCATTCTGTTCAAAACAACGAATTTGTAGATGATGTAAGAAATTGTTTGTGGTAGGACAAATACAAACAATATGTGTATGCAACATGTCCGAGACGAAAATGTAGGACATAAATAAGTAATGTTTCGATTTGTGTTGGATAAAAACTATTGCAATATATATATATATATATATACATATATAGATGTACATGCGCGCGCGCGTGTTTGTGTGTGTGTGTGTGTGTGTGTGTGTGTGTGTGTGCGTGTGTATGTGTGTGTGTGTAAAACTCTACCCATTTCACTCCTGATATTTATATTTTTTAAGTCGGATTATTTTATATCCATACACATGTATATTTTTTTCTATTAAATGTATTTAATATTCTCTCTAAATCGACTTGCCTAACTTGCTTGCCATTACATTTACTCATATATATGTATATATATATATATATATATATATATATATATATATTGGGTGATAAAAGGAAAATCAGCAACAAGAGATTTTCTTTATGATGCTATCACATAAAACTCTTGAAATACAAGCAAGCTTTATTTGTGATACTTAATACTTAAAATGTCTCTACGTGCTTGTATTGAAGAGAAACGAAAAACATAAAGACAGGCTTTTGAATTGCATTATTCAATGAATGCGTTTATTTGAATGAGAACTAATAATGTTATTTCAATATAATTAACGTCCATAAAGACGCATCCAGCCGAAATTGAGCCAAATTTTACAATTTTCTACTGACAAATAGTTTGTTTAAAGACTGAGAAAGTAATTAACATTGACCAACAGTAAATTAAAATTGCATTATTTTTCCATACGTCATTCATCACTGCGTAACGTAATTATATTCACTTCGGTTCTGTTCTTTTTTCTGGAATTTCTACGTAATTAACATTATTTTTTCATTGAAAATCATTGGATTCTTAATTTTTGCTGAAAAAAAAAAGACATAGAAAATTAAGTGCTTTTATTTGTTCCGCAAACGCAAAATATTTCTTTCCGTGTTCTGTAGATTTTCCGACTTCAGGTCATGTTTAGTTATTACAGCTTTTATATAATTTTCCATGTATTTTAGCATGTAAATTTCTTTGTTAAGATCGTAAGTTGTTTTGATCTTGTCTGTATATTACATGAAATGTATTAATATAGGAATGTTATATATGTACCCGTGCTTATGTACAGTTATAACTTCATGACAAACATGGAATAAATGAATATTACTACTATATTTGAGCTGGTGTATATATATACACATGCATATATATATATATATATATATATGCATATATATATATACACATATATAGATATATATACATGTATACATAAATATATATATATATATGTGTGTGTGTGTGTGTTTGTGTGTGTGTGTGTGTGTGTGTGTGTGTGTGTGTGTGTGTGTGTGTGTTTGTGTATGTACATATACCTCCGTGTGTGTATGAATGTGTATATGTTTATATAGTAACAAACTAGGGAAAAGAGATGTTTCAAAGGGGTGTGTTAAACAGCCAATTCACTGATACGTCAGTTGAATACTTTGTAAACCCAACCGTCCTTTCAAACGGAATTTCGTCTATCTTTAAATCATGATCCTGAAGTGAGATATATATATATAAGTGAACTGTTATTGTGTATGCGATCATTACATCAATTTAAATGCAGTGCCACCTTCAGATGCACAAATTATTAATCTGAAGATGACACTGCATTTAAATTGTTGTAATGATTTCATTGTTCAATTAAATGGAGCCTATTGAAGCGGTCGTACTGCATCACTACGTGGTATCCTGTTGTTAATCCTGATTATATATATATATATATATATATATATATATATATATATATATATATATATATATATATATATATATATATATATATATTAATATGAATCACTCACCTACGAAACCGCGGTGAATGTGTGTAATGTATGTGCTATTGATGTAGTGGAGGTCGCGGTAGATATATGACTAAAAGATAGAGAAAATAAAAGCAAAATGATTTCAATGCCGAAGAAGAAAGAAATATTACCGACAACTGTGTTAATACTGTGTTAATACAGTTGTATATTTAAGAGATGAGGAATTATATACATTATTTTCATTATTTACATTTGGAGGGTATATTAGACGAAACGTTGTGTTAACAACAAACAAAATATCCGTCACATGTAAATAATGGAAATATTGTGTTGTATTTCCTGCGACGTGCATTACTGTGAGTGTTAAAAACGCCGTACATCAGCTGAGTCTTGATGGAATGGTTATGTTTCTAATAGAGTAATATGCTAGAAGGTCACTATCGATGAGCATGTGCATGCAGAAGTGTTGCCGCAGGAAATAGTTTGTTTTAACAAGGTAGACTTTTCAAGTAGTTTTTAAATATTTTTCATTAGCATGCGTTAAGATGAGGTACAGTGGGATTTCTAATATTATTGGCCCCGAAAATGTAATAAAATAGGAGCTGAAAACAACAGAAATTATTCTGGTACCTTGAGCTTCATGCATAACACGTGTGAAACACTACACACTTTATTGAGTATTGCCAGATTCGTAAACCCAAACTTTCATACATAACACATATATATGTGTGCCTGCATGTATGCATGTATATATGCATGTATATATGTACGTCTCAATATGTCTAAGTATTTGTGCGTTTGAATATTTGTATCTAAACACGTGTTGTATATTTGTGTAAGATTAGTCTAACTAAATGTTCACATACACATACACTCATATTCATATACACGCACGCACAGAAAGTGGATTGATCCCGTAAATATATAAATAAATTGAGTTTACTAGATTTTGGTTGCCCTCTCGAAATTCCATGAACTAAAAATAATGCTTTCATAAATTTTGTGAAAAAGCTTTAAAACCCATCTGTCAGTTTAGAACGGTTTGACATTATAAGCTACAATAAAGTTAAAGGGCAATGACGTAAAAGCACGTCAAAATAAAATTTCAACAATAATCGTGTTTTCTGTATACTGAAGCTGTGCTTGACATTTCAATTAATGTTTTCTTCATGATTTATTTAAAATGTTTTCAAATACATTTATACATTTCCTTAAAAATAAAATTTACCAATATTGCATCCGCTGTAGTGTGTATGTATAACTGTTGTGTGGTGTGAGAATAGATGTATATACGTGTAACCGCTGTGTAGAGTATGAATACATGTGTATGTAAATAGTGGAAAGATAAGTTATGTAAGACAGCCATTTGTTTAATATGTTCAGGATTTATCCACCGGTTACTGTTTAATGTTATTGTTGTTGCTGGGGATTAACGACAGGCCATTCCGGACAATCCAGATAAGACAAACTGTCATTTTCCTGGGGGGAAATGCACCGAGGCACATCTAAGCAATGGGTCATATTTTCTAAGGCGGCAGAATGTGATTCGAAACATATTTTATATTTATTTCTAGCAAGCCAGGAGATCGTATATATTGTCCCTATTTGTCTTGGCTAAATATTACTATTTAGGTATTGAACTGTGGCTGAAGTTGTCTTAGATTCCATCCTAATTCAGAAATACGATGATAATGCGAAAGCCTAAGAGTTCGGGGAAATATAGTTTGCACATACTTCTAAACTATATAGGTCGGTCAATTGTTATCTAAGCTTTTCAAAGCATGTAATATGTGTGTGTGTGTGTGTGTGTGTGTGTGTGTGTGTGTGTGTGTGTGTATGTGTGTGTGTGTGTGTGTGTGTATTATTTTACTTATTTCAGTTATTTGACTGCTGTCATCCTGGAGCACCACTTTTGGTCGAACATGTCGACCCCATTTTTTCGGTCACTTGTGCCGAACCACAAGTTATGGGACGTAAACACACCAACATCAATTGCCAGGTGATGGTGTGGGACGGAGAGAAACACAGACACACAAATATATACATATACATATATTTATATATACGACGGGCTTCTTTCAGTTTCTGTCTACCAAATCCACTCACAAGGCTTAGGTCGACCCGAGGCTTTAGCAGCAGACAGTGGGACTGGATCCGGGACCACGTGGTTGGGAAGCAAGCTTCTTACCACACAGCCACGCCTGTGCCTATATATATATATATATAAGGGCCAACACCCTGTTCCAATTTGACATTATCTAATTTTCTCAGGGATATAAAGACAATGAAGTCTATGAATAGCAATCTATGAATATCCTAAGGCTGTAACATAAAGAAAAAAATGGCCTTTCTCTTTTAGACATTTACTCTCCATTTACTCCTTCCTACATAGCTGTAGTAGGAATATATAGTTAGGACAAGGTGTTGATGTGGCTGCATTTATGTTATTACAATAGTTCATAAAGAGATGAAGAATAAATTCAAGACCTATATATTTACTACATAAAAATATATTTTATTTAGTGGTCGATGATGATACATAGAATCAAGATGTAGAATCTAGTTGGATGAAGTAATATATGCAAGAAAGTTCAGAGATAACAAATATAGAAATAACAGCTAAGTGGTGGTTTTCAGTCATGTAGCGTAGAGAAATAGACGGACATAGCAATAACGCGAATGGTTCTAAGAAGTGAAGAGCAGGGTTAGCAAGTTCTTTTTATTAATGGAATTATAGCTTCTTGAATAATTCAGAATCACGTCTCATGAAACAGATGCTTCGAAAAACTTATTAAGGGGAGGTTACTCTATAATCTTTCTTGCAAGGGAGAACATTCAACTACTTAGCAACGTAGACCACCACATAGCCACTTTCTTTCACTACCTACCAACATACAATTCTAACTCACATTATAAAACCTGTTTGTACGTGTGTGCATGTGTGTGTGTGTGTGTGTGTGTGTGTGTGTGTGTGTATGTGTGTGTGTGTGTGTGTGTGTGTGTGTGCGTGCGTGCGCGCGAGTGTTCTGTGATAAAATGTTTGTGAGTCTGAAAAACGTGAAAAGGTGCAGAACAAATAAACCTAAAAAGGAACAAATGCATATCTCGATATGAATTATGTTTTTGTCTTTAAAAAAATGTAATTTATTCATAGAAAACCGTTAAATGTTAACTTATAAGGATGCCAATTCATATGAACAAATATCGCATATAAGACTAATGCTACGCCGACACAACATATCAAGCAACGTAAAAACAATAAGGTATACGTGAACATTTCGCATTCATTTTATTGTATGGTGCTTTCATATATACCACATGATAATTTCAATATATACATTTTCAGTAGACACATTTTCCACAAACATAAGTCGATATTTAGCCATCACCTTATAATGCATCTACCATGGCTTATTACTATAGAAACACTGATAGAGAAGATCGTCTTAATCAGTTAATCATATCGAATCAATTTCGGGGAGGGAGAAGGTCGATTACATCGAACCAGGTGCTCAGCTCATACATATTATATTGACCTTCAATGGATTAATGGAAAAGTCGAAATCACCGGAATTTGAACTCAAATCGTATTACACCGCATAACATTGAGATGTATATGGAAACACTTTGGTCATTATACATTTTGATCGTGCACGTGTCATGTGAACACACACACACACACACACACACACACACACACACACACACACACACAAGTACTCAATTATATGTGTGTATATATATATATATATATATATATATATATATATATGTATATATATATATATATATAGGATAATAAACAAGTTTTATTATTATAGGATTGCGTTATGGCTCTTATTCAAATTGATATGCACCCAAAATTGTATCATTTATATGAAAGTCTTTATATTTAAACACAGTATAAACAACTTTTCAAGTGAGAATTTTTCTACTTTGATAACAGGTACAATATTTTACCAAAATATTTGGTAGAGATTTAAATATATATATATGTCTGTGTGTGTGTGTGTGAGTGTGTGTGTGGGGGCGGGGTGTATGTATGCATTTATGCATGCATGCATGTATGTATGTATGTATGTATGTATGCAAAGTTACTTAATTCCACACGGGTAGAAACATTGTAAAAATAAAATTTGAAAATGCACTGAGAATAGTTAAAATACGTTTTATTAATAATTTTGAAGCTTTAACCGGTTTGCCTTTTTTAAAATCAATGTAAACTGTGAAACTGGTTAAAGCTTCAAATATATTAACGAAAAAATATTTTAACTATTCTCATTGCATTTTCAGCCTTTATTTTTCTTATATATATATATATATATATATATATATATATATATATATATATATATATATATATATATGTATATATATATATGAGAGAGAGAGAGATGCATAGATATAGATATATAAATTTATGCATACATACAGGTACATAATACATACATACAAACACACATATATATCTCGTTATGTACCATTATACACACAATGTTCGATATTTAACTCTATGCAGGAGCACATATAAAATTATGCCACTACTTGCCTGAAAATTCTTCACACAAATTCAGTCATTATACTAACATACTACCGTAAACTAATGTAATACGATGTGTAGGAATGTATGCCTTTTGCTCACATATATTGAATAATAGATTTCCCCATTTCCTACTCTCACACACTTTTCATATTATCTCTGAAAGCTAGTTATCATTAACTTCTAACACAGTTCAAATTTTCATTTAACTACAAATTATTAATAACTTCGCTTTAAGACAACGAGATTAATTATTTCTCTGATTAGCTTCTCTTCTGTCATTAACAGCAGCTTCCTCATCAATAATAATTTCATCCGTCAACTTGGATATAATTAAAAGCAATAACGTGGTGTTTGGGGCTATTTCATAGACCTCAACTGTTACATGCAGTGAGCTCTGATATACATTCACGTTCGTATAGAGGTGCAGAGCAGATTTATCAGTCGGTTTAGAATATTTTTTTTTTGAAAAAAAGAAAAGGAAAATAACTTGACGTGACCACAGAAACGCAAAAAATGATGGCATACTCTATGATCCTGCATTTATACGCTCCCTCTTTGAGCACACGAACAATAACAACATACGTTTTACGTATTTACAAACATAATCTTATGAGGTGATTTAATTAGAAATTAATTAATCGTTCACTACTTGAAATTAATCTACAGTATAAACAGAAGCAAACCCGCTGAATTGACAATCCCTACAGTAGTATATCATGCCCACCCGGCAGCGGAAGTGCGAAAACTTCTGCTGGTAACACAAAACATTCACTTAATACTAAATATAAGACTTTTTAATGAGTAAGATGTTCTCAGTACACGCAAGCTTATTTCAAAGTGAACAGGGATAAACGGAAATAACTTCTAACTTCTTGTTTTATTTTCTACAAATAATGGCAATATCTCCAACAATCTTAAACGATAAAGTTCAGTCTGGATAATAAAGTGCAAAATTATTTTCAAAGTACAAAATAATCGTGAGGAAAATGTATACGGTCGTAGCTTTGTGCTATCCAGTTTCAGTCGGAGATAAAAGGAGATGTACACAAAGACAGACAGACACACGTGTATGTATATATATGTTTGTGTATATATATATCATAATGTATCTATTTTAAGCTCACGAGCTGTCGCCATGCTGGAGTACCGCCATTTGGTGTTGCTACATAATTTTACTTCACGAATGCTTTTTAGGAATTGACATTTGGTGCATGAGGGAGTTTGATTCCGCTGCCCTCATCTGCACCTCCTGCCGCGAAGTTGGTTAATCTGGGACACTTGACAGTAAGAGTTCCAGCTGTATTTTGAAGACACCTACATCTATCCCATCTGGAAGATTGTTACTAAACTGTTGTTGTTTTATTTTGTGTTGATATTGGGTCATATTTCTCTTCTTTATACTGCTTTTTCTTTTTTCTAAAGATATTAAGTTGTGGTTTATATTTTTTATCAGTATGTTTTCCTTATTTAAGCGGAATTAGGTTGAAGTGCTTCCAGTGCATTGATAGAGAGGGAAGATTTGGTATTTACGGTTTTGTGTACGGGGCATTGGTCTAACTGCTGGGTAACGGGAATTTTCCTAGTAGTTGGATCCCGGATTTAGTGTACATTTGAACACAAAAAAGCTGCCTTCAACAGGCAGCCTTACATGCTAGAAGAAACGACCCCAAAACTCGCTACCCTGTATATTTTACGTGTATATATATATATATATATATATATATATATATATATATATATATATATATATATATATATATATATATATATATATATATATATATATATATATATATATATATACATATACATATATATATATGTGTGTGTATGTGTGCGTGTATGTGTATGCGTGTATGTATGTGTGTGCGTGTATGTATGTGTGTGTATGCATGTATGTATGTATATACGTTACCCACACAAGCACACACACTCATACATCCACACGAACACACACGAACATATGTGTATATATGTGTGTATTCATACATAAAGACAAATACATATGAAATTACCATAAGTGTTATGAAAGAGGAAGAATGTCCTGGTCATGAAAGCATCTATTCTAAATAACTGAAAGCAGGAGGCGAACCACTTACGAGAGTTCTCTTAAACCTCTTCAGACAAATACTGACCACAAGGAAGATGCGGCACGTATTTAAAGGACCAATTATGGTTGTCACTTACAGTCGCTTTGGATGCGGTAATTATAGCTCAATAGGTTTCTAGAGCCATATCTCTCTATATATATACATATATATATATATATATATATATATATATATATATATATATATATATATATATATATATATATATATATATATATATATATATATATATATATATATATATATATATATATATATATATATAAGGTTAAGGAGAGTATTGGATTTAGCGAAACACAAAGATACAGGTAATACCGAGTAAGTGCTGTATACCGGCTAGTTATGCCACAATCGTTGTATGAACAGGATTGGAGATTATAAGTCGTGTACTAGCGTGTGTATGTATAAATATATAAAAGGATAAAGAGAACAATGGTAAAGTTATATATTTCTAACTTTACCATTGTTCTCTTTATCCTTTTTATATATTTATACATATATATATATATATATATATATATATATATATATATATACAAGGTACTCATTTCAATCATTGCAACAAGTATCAAAACTCACACGTCTGCACTAATCAAGCTGCTTACAAACCCAGCAGATCACCTATAAAGCATATCTTTGCTCTTCAACAAATCATGAAGAAATTCATAGAATTCAACACACTAGTATATATATATATATATATATATATATATATATATATATATATATATATATATATATGTTAGGTTGTCCAGAAAACACTGTCCAATGTTTTTGAAAAGATTTTTTCAAATTCAATTTACGATGTTATTTTTGAAGTGTTTTAGATGAAGTTTTACATGCCTAATAATTGGTGTGTACTCTTTAATAAAGTTTTATTGATTTTATTCATAATATAACTTTGAAGTGTAGAAATCCTTAATTTCAAACATGAAAAAAAAAATATTGTGTTTACTATGTTTTGCATGAATTCCAGCTTGGATGTAATTCTTCCCAAACAGCCGACAATATCAACAGGGTGAAGGGTCCACTAGTGATCGGATGGTATGACGGAGGTTTCAGCGTTTCCATAGTGAGGATGAAAGCCTTCAAATTTAATAAGTTAGGAGACGTCCATCCACCCTTGATGATCTGCATTTGAAAACCATAGTGGAACACAACTCACAACAAAGTGTAAGACAAATGTTTCATGTTTGGTGTCAGTGTTTCAGCAGTATCAGATCACCTGAAGGAAATGGGCAAAAAATCTCGATAAATGGGCCTTGCATGACCTGAATAAAAATCAATGACTTCGGCATTTAGAAGTGTGTTCGATGTTCACTGTGCAAAACCCTGATGACTTATTTCTTGAACGAATAGTTACTTGTGACGAAAAGTGGATCCGTTATGAAAAGAGTATGCGATCAGTTTAATAACTTGATCTTGATGAAACACACATACTTGGAATACGAGACTACAACATCCTACATATTCTCGTGATCTTTCAGTCACTGACTATCACATTTTGAAGCATCTAGACACTTTTTTAAGGCAAGAAAAACCTTCCGTTCCAAAAGTGAGGTCGAAACTGAATTCAAGTATTTCACGGAATCAAAATCTTTGGATTTTTTTTGTATCGAAGAGGCATATGTGAACTTGTTAATCGATGGCAGAAATGTTTCTGTGTGTGTGTATATATATATATATATCACTACGACCATCAACAGGTCAATGTCAGGACACCCAACCAATTAACACTTTGCTACTATCAAAGCACTCCTTCTTCGAACCCACAACAGTTAACAAATGAAACTGAGACAAGCAGAAACAAGAAAAATGCCCCTGTTATTTGAATACTATACAAATATGTCTTTAAAAAGACTTTTCTTTTAAATTTGAAAAAAATTGATTTTTCAAAAATTTATTATTCATATTTACTGTTGAAAAGATCTCAAGGACCGAAATCGGTTCTGTAATGTTCTTTATAAAAGTATTTTAGCATTAAAGTAGGTTGGACACCGACGTTTCGCCATTTTCTTTTTCTGGCTTATGAACAATCACGTACCTGAATCAAATTGGAGATGAACTGAATCGCCAGTTCATGACTATATACAAATAGCATAAAAAACATTTTCTGGTATGCACTGACGATGGGTATGTAAGAATAAATTCAAAATGAATAGATTCAAGTATAAATTACTGTCTTCTTTATTATTAATTTTTTTGTGAGAACAGGTCTTCCTTATGAGGAATTTGCAGACTGTGTGTGACAATGAAGTTCCTAGAATCACAATTATCGTTTCTAGTCTTTTACTCAATCTTTATCAAGATACAGAATGTATTTGGATTCTGTATTGTCTTTTTTATAGCAGTTGAATTCATGTAGACTCTACCCACGCAATATTCTATCCTTGGGGCTGATTATATATATATATATATATATATATATACTGGCTTATATTTTGTAATATTCTTCCTATCATATTTATCACGTATTATCTCTTCGGTTTCATCTTACCAGTATACTTAATCTAAGTAAAAATGAGTGGGAAATGAAAATTTAAACTGAAACCACATATCATAAAGAAAATGTATATAAACTATACAGTAAAATACACAATGCCACATAGAAAATGTTGAATTCAAAATATTGATTATTTGCCTTCAAACACCTAAATCAAATGTTATTGTCTATTTCTAATTGGGCTGCAATATAACTGTCATGTAAATCATTCGCACAATTAGGAAATACGTAGTGTTAAAATATGAAAGAAAGTATGGGTGTATACATTAATCATATTATGTATATTGTATATACCCATAACTAGGTATGCATATGCGTGTGAGAAAGTACTCGCATATGTACGTATTCATATTAAAATATAGCATATAGTTTATACCCACCAACATATCTGTCTCTCTCTCACTCTCTCTCTCTCTCTCTCTCTCTCTCTCTCTCTCTCTCTCTCTCTCTTCTCTCTCTCTTATATATTTGCGTGTGTGCTTGTGGGTGCATGTACGTGGCTGTCTGAGTGTGTACGTGTGATCGTGTATACGAGTAAATAAATGCCGTGAGAATACGTATATATTGGCACGTGTGTGCAAAATTATATATGCATATTTGTATGTATATATATATACATATGTATGTGTATATATATATATATATATATATATATATATATATATATATATATATATATATATATATATATATATATGCATATATACCGATACACATGCACGAATCAATACATCTAGTGTACATTCATGTAACTTGTCGAATAGCAGTATATGAATGTGCGTATGGATATTAAGTTTATCTACCTCGTCATCTATCATTCTACACACAAACATACACACACATAGACACATGTACAAACACATGCAAACACACATAGGTAGGTAGATAGATAGATAGAGAGAGAGAGAGAGAGAGAGAGAGAGAGAGAGAAATAGAGAGAGAAAGAGATAGAGAGATTTTGAGTGAATGGTAAAACGAGAGATTTGGGACATTCATCTAAATTTGTTACATATAATTTACGATCATGATTTGTGTAAGATTGAGCTGTATTCTTCTAATCGATTCAATTGCGTACAGTGAAGTCAACAAAATTTATTACCTAATGTCCCAACCAAAAGACAAAGACGCTTCTGTTTAACTTTCGCCCTCACTGCCATCTTCGTCAATCACTTCTCAATATTCTTTTTTCTTCTATATTCTAGACCTTACACAATTATGATTAATAACATTCTCCTTTTCCTGCCGATGGATTGTCAGCGATTTACAGCCTTCAGGAAAATGCGTTATTTGCATGCATATATATATATATATATATATATATATATATATATAGTCATACTTAGGGATGGTCACATTTTACCTATTAAAAACACGCACTATATATATGGTCTTCGCAATTATTTTAGTTCCTGTAAGCAATTTCTTTCGTCACACATTCATTTACATTTTCAGCGACTTTCTGCTTGTTCTGCTTATTTCATTGTCTTTGGGTCATATGTATCACTCCCTGCGCATGCGTTTTCGTCTGTATCTGTATGTGCCAGTGTGTGTGTGCGTGTGTGTGTGTGTGTGTGTGTGTGTGTGTGTGTGTGTGTGTGTGTGTGTGTGTGTGTCTGTGTGTGTGTGTGTGTGTGTGAGTGTGTGTTTGTGTGCCTATGCATTCAGTATGGATGTTTCTTGTGGCTGCATATGGGTTTGTTTATTACACTGTTTGTACACATGTTTTTTTACACATTTTTTCTAATTCTCATCCTGTCTTTAGTATGTGTTATTGTGCATCGTGTGTGAGTATATGGCTTTATGTTTTGTTCTTTGTAGTTGTGTCCTTTTTTTCTCTTGTCATTGTGTCTTTAATCTTCAGGTTGCGTTGTGTAATGGAGTGGAGCTAGTATTATTCCATTCATGTTATCTGTTGAGACTCAATTTATCTACTACTGTTTGTGTGGCATCCGTGATCTGTGTTTCGTGTCCTATGAGTCGATAAAATCTTAATGTTTATGTCATTAACTTCCATGTTCTAAACTGGGATCCATAACTGCCTCCTCTAACAGACACAAACTACAACGCTAGTATTGAGAGCTTGCAATTTGTCTCAATGCGCCGCAACTTAACCCGCCTAATGGAAATAATTACATATTGGATTGAGCGTAGGAAACTGTTCTTCATCAATTGGAAGTCTCCTTTCACCGAGTTTCAAAAGCTGCTCTGCAAATAGTTCAGCTGTCTGACGTCTTGAAAACCTCGATCTCATATTTGCTGAAAGTTGAACAGTTTTCACATGATACCATGATACAGAAGGTTTTATTGAAGCATTGAGCTCATCCAATATTGTTCCTCTTGGAACAACTGGTACTGTTTGTCGGAGGTCTCCTGACAATATTACTGTGGCATTTTCCACCATGAAATTACATTTTCTAATGTCTCGTAATATTCTGTCAACAGCTTCAAAAGTTTTTTTGTGGACCATGGTACATTCGTCCCAGACAATTAAGTGATATTTTTGTATTAGTTCATCCATTGCTGAATTTTTAGAGCTATTACAAACTGGATATTTTTTGTTGGATAAATCTAAAGGTAACTTGAATGTTAATGGGCAGTCCGACCTCCGGGTAGTAATGTTGCTGCATAACTTTCGATTTTCAACGTATGAATCAATTGAAAATGAACTTCGTGTTAATATTATCATCCTCCATACAGGCAGAAAACACTATGCATGTCTGTATGTATATATATATATATATATATATATATATATATATTGTTGTACTTGGGGATGGTCATATTGCCAGTTTAGCCAATAAAAACACACGCATTGTATATTTGGTGTTAATTTGCTTCAGCTTTATATTACATAATTTTTATTCTTATTTCGGCCAGAGTTCTTTCGTCACACTTCTGTGACCTCATCAGTGGTCCTTTGTTTCCTTCTTTCTTATGTGTGTCTCACCTTGCTAACTATCAGCCATTTTTTTATATATATATTATATATATATATATATATATATATATATATATATATATATATATATATATATATATATATATATATATATATATATATAATACAAGGAATATATATACATGTATACACACATATATGTACATACTTACATCTACATGTGTATATATATGCATATCAGGGTACAGGACGTTAGAACAATAAACTACAGACAACGGAACGAACACATAGGAAAACGGAAAGCCACTTGGAATATCCCTTCATCAGCTGTCTCTATTCTATCTAGACGTTTCGAAGATAAGACAGAACGTACTCTAGAATAGTCTCTTCCTGAGTAGTGGATCAACCCACTACACAGAGGATTCCAAGGTGGCAAACACAAACCAAGACAGGAAAAATTGGACAGTGAAAACAACATTCAAAAGCCGTACGGCCAAACGCAAATCTGAGGTAGAACGCTAGTAGTTTGTCTTGCCTTCACAGCGGCTGGAGTGAAAAGAAAGTTGACCACAGGTCACACGAGAGCAGAGAGGATGGTGGAGGGAGGAAGTGGAACAAGGAGGAAGGGACAGAAGCAGTGAAGTAGAGGCCAGGACAGAGGGGTAGATAGGAAGATAGAGGAAGACAGATAGATAAATAGATAAAAAGATAGATAGATAGACAGATAGATAGATAGATAGATAGATAGATAGATAGATAGATAGATAGATAGATAGATAGATAGATTGAAAGATAGTCACGTCAGAATAATAGTAGACTTACTTGCAAAAAAGGACGTGTGCGTTCAATAATGTAATAATACAAGGAATATATATACATGTATACACACATATATGTACATACTTACATCTACATGTGTATATATATGCATATCAGGGTACAGGACGTTAGAACAATAAACTACAGACAACGGAACGAACACATAGGAAAACGGAAAGCCACTTGGAATATCCCTTCATCAGCTGTCTCTATTCTATCTAGACGTTTCGAAGATAAGACAGAACGTACTCTAGAATAGTCTCTTCCTGAGTAGTGGATCAACCCACTACACAGAGGATTCCAAGGTGGCAAACACAAACCAAGACAGGAAAAATTGGACTGTGAAAACAACATTCAAAAGCCGTACGGCCAAACGCAAATCTGAGGTAGAACGCTAGTAGTTTGTCTTGCCTTCACAGCGGCTGGAGTGAAAAGAAAGTTGACCACAGGTCACACGAGAGCAGAGAGGATGGTGGAGGGAGGAAGTGGAACAAGGAGGAAGGGACAGAAGCAGTGAAGTAGAGGCCAGGACAGAGGGGTAGATAGGAAGATAGAGGAAGACAGATAGATAAATAGATAAAAAGATAGATAGATAGACAGATAGATAGATAGATAGCTGAGATAGATAGATAGAAAGATAGTCACGTCAGAATAATAGTAGACTTACTTGCAAAAAAGGACGTGTGCGTTCAATAATGTAATAATACAAGGAATATATATACATGTATACACACATATATGTACATACTTACATCTACATGTGTATATATATGCATATCAGGGTACAGGACGTTAGAACAATAAACTACAGACAACGGAACGAACACATAGGAAAACGGAAAGCCACTTGGAATATCCCTGCATCAGCTGTCTCTATTCTATCTAGACGTTTCGAAGATAAGACAGAACGTACTCTAGAATAGTCTCTTCCTGAGTAGTGGATCAACCCACTACACAGAGGATTCCAAGGTGGCAAACACAAACCAAGACAGGAAAAATTGGACTGTGAAAACAACATTCAAAAGCCGTACGGCCAAACGCAAATCTGAGGTAGAACGCTAGTAGTTTGTCTTGCCTTCACAGCGGCTGGAGTGAAAAGAAAGTTGACCACAGGTCACACGAGAGCAGAGAGGATGGTGGAGGGAGGAAGTGGAACAAGGAGGAAGGGACAGAAGCAGTGAAGTAGAGGCCAGGACAGAGGGGTAGATAGGAAGATAGAGGAAGACAGATAGATAAATAGATAAAAAGATAGATAGACAGATAGATAGATAGATAGATAGATAGATAGATAGAAAGATAGTCACGTCAGAATAATAGTAGACTTACTTGCAAAAAAGGACGTGTGCGTTCAATAATGTAATAATACAAGGAATATATATACATGTATACACACATATATGTACATACTTACATCTACATGTGTATATATATGCATATCAGGGTACAGGACGTTAGAACAATAAACTACAGACAACGGAACGAACACATAGGAAAACGGAAAGCCACTTGGAATATCCCTTCATCAGCTGTCTCTATTCTATCTAGACGTTTCGAAGATAAGACAGAACGTACTCTAGAATAGTCTCTTCCTGAGTAGTGGATCAACCCACTACACAGAGGATTCCAAGGTGGCAAACACAAACCAAGACAGGAAAAATTGGACAGTGAAAACAACATTCAAAAGCCGTACGGCCAAACATATATATATATATATATATATATATATATATATATATATATATATATATATATATATATATACACACACACACATATATTTCTATATGTATATATATATATATGTTTGTGTGTGGAGGGGGTGCATATATATATATATATATTCATAGTGGTTATGAATATATGCATGCGTGTGTGTGTGTGTGTGTGTGTGTGTCTGTGTGTACTTAGTAGGTAGGCTGTTGCACTCGCGACCGCCAGATAGATTTCTAGACGGGTTGGTGCGTTGTGCAAAACACTTCATCATAATACTCCATTAATTTCACGTTGCTCCAACCCCCTCTTTCAGTCAGCCTAGCCAGTGGGGTGGCTTCATTCGAGGACTAAAATGATGCAAAGCGTATTGTGACCAGTGATGTGTAGCAATATCTGGTAATCTAATCATGAATGCGTGATGCATGCACACACACACACACACACACACACACACACACACACACACACACACACACACACACACACACACACACACACACACATATATATATATATACATATATATTATATATTAGCTAAGACTACAAGATAAATAAAAATTTATTAACATAAATAAGCAAATGTTGTTGATCTTTACATTTTGTAGATATTTAATATTTTGAAAAACTGTGAACACGGAATAATAGAAAGTTTGCTTTACGCCTATGATGTAACAGACTTCCGTTCTATAGAATGCGTCCAATTCTAATCACTTAATATTTAAATGGCTGTTTCCTTTAGTTATATGTGTGTCTCTGCAAATGTAGTGTGTGTTCACGTGTGTGTGTGTGCGTGCGTGTGTATGTGTGTGTATGTATGTGTTTGCGATTATACGTTAGAAACCGAAATGTTGTTTATTTGTCTTTACTTATATGTAAATCAAAAGAAAACTGTACATAAAACACTATCATTATTTGAACTTGAATGATGTTGAGAAATAATGAAAACATTTACTATAAGAGGAGACTTTTCTGCTTGAAGTTGTAACGGATTAATGTCTATGATAGATTAATGGAACATCTGAAAGGACAAAACATTATGGCAACCATTTCAAAAGACATTCGAAGAAATAATATTATGAAAATAAAACCAAATGACTTAATTCGATTTTAAAAGATGTATAAACAGAAATATGCAAATATTTACTCCGAATTCCACTCTGCAACATTTCATGAACTTAGAGAGAAAAAGCAAAAATCATATGAAACTATATTCTGTGTACATGTATACATGCACCTCATATAGACAAGTAAACATTGTAAGCAGAGGAAATATACAAAACATTTATTTATATATCGGTATAAAGTACCCCGGTTTATAGAAGTCCAAATGCGTTGTCAATATACATGTTTAATGGTATGTAATAAAATATAATCGTATACAAATATACACAAAAATGCACAATTTAGTATATGCATATTTCACCATATTCAGGACTATGTGGATATATAAATGAGCGCTTGAATATGTGTAAGTATATCTGTTTGTATGTGTAATAACTGTTTGTGTGTGTAATAACTTGGACTGATAGGTATAAGTCGATTATTGGGGTAATGTGTTTAGTAAAGCGCTGGCATGGTTTGGGCTACCTGGTGTCATCCGCAGTAAGGGTATATTCCGTTAAGATAATGCACGAAGACCAACCCATAAAGAGTAGTAGCAGGGTGGGTTGAAAATTTCGTCGTACAAAAATGAAGTCTAATACCAAATCTTCCTTCTAGTTACTTAATCAATTACTATTATATATATGTATGTGTGTGAGAGACTGTGTATGTATGTATGTATGTATGTATGTATGTATAAAAGCGGCGAGCTGGCAAATCCGTTAGCACGCCGGACGAAATGTTTAGCGGTATTTCGTCGAGTTCATATGCCGCCCTTGACCACTTTACCTTTCATCATTTCGAGGTCGATAAGCTAAGTACCAGTTACACACTGGGGTCGATGTAATCGACTAATCCCCTCCCCCAAAATTCAGGCCTTGCGCCTATAATAGAACGGATTATATAAGTATGTCTGTGAGTGTATGTGTGTGCGTATAGACGCATGTGTGCGTATAGACCCATGTGTGCATATGTAGGAGGTTTAGCTGAAAAGTTCATAGGAAAACCAAGATATTCTGAAATATGACTGGATTATATTTACATGGATCCCATTGGTGAACATGCATTCATTCATTTCGTCAAAGTAGTCATCAACTGCAGATGTGACATCATCGTTGCAGTGATACCACTACCCAGCCAAGTGTGTGGCTTTTTTTACATGATGGAGCACAGATGATAATCAGATGGAGCCAAATCAGGAGAATAAGCACACTGATCAACTACTTTTAAGCCACAGTCATGCACATCAGGTATTGAAACCAAGGACGTATGTGCTGGAGCATTGTCCTGATGAAACAAGACACCTTTCGTCAGTTTTCCTGGGCGTTTGGTCTTGATAGCCTTTCGTTAATGCATCAACAATTTGGCATGGTATATTCCATTGATATTGTAGCTCTTTGAAGTTAATCAATAAAAACAACGTCTGATATATCCCAAAGGCTGAGGTCATCACATACTCTACAGATGAAACGCCTTCTTTAACACAGGCGAGGATGAGTATTTCCACGGCCTGGATTGTCTCTTTATCTCTGGCTCAAAGTGATCACTCTAAAACTCGTCTAACTTGCTGGATCTGTCTCAAGCAATGTTGGATTTTACCTGTGATGTCATCAACCTGGTGGTCAGGTGTAAGAAGACTTAGCTCCCACCGAGCAGAAACTTTCGTTATGCTACGTTCATTCTGCGGAATACTTTCGAGCCATTGGATATTTGATTTATAATCAGTCGCCTGTCATCATCCATTTCCATGTGGTGAACGCAATTAATGTTTTACTCGGTTGCGGGGTGTGGCATGTTGTCCATATCTTGGATCATCTTCAAGACTTTCCCTTCCTCTCTTAAATTCAGCTGGCCGGTTTTGAAATGTCAATAAAACCTGAGAGTCATCTCCTAATTTATCAACCAGGTCAGCTTGAACGCCCTTGGGGTCTAAACCATTTATATGCAAGTACTTGAAAACACCGTTTAAGAGAAGTTGCTACTAGATATCTTTGAAGTCTTCTTTGAACAGGCACGTGATAGCATACCTGGAACCAAATAATTAGATGTATTAATGCATACAAGTTTTCACAGCTCAAGCATCATTCCTTCATAATCAGCCTATGAATTATTCACCCCACCCTTGTATATATATATATATATGTATATATATATATATATATGTGTGTGTGTTGTGTGTGTGTGTGTGTGTGTGTGTCTGCGTGTGTGTGTGTGTATGTGTGTGTGAGTGTATGTTTATGTATATATGTACACAGGGTGCGGATGGTTATTGAGGACAGATTTATGGTTTACAAAAGACGTCTATTTAATAACAGAAAAAGCTATACTTTTATAAAAAATGATATCAACATAAAGCTATATTATCAATTTAATAATTTCATTCGATAAAACCATCATAAGCATCAATAACTACCTCTAAGCGGGATCGAAATCGTTTACAAGCTCCGATTAAGCGGTCCTTGTTCATTTCAGACATAACTCGAACTATAGCGGCTTTCAAAGAATCTTTGGTGCTATTGGGGTGT
>NC_142931.1:37014960-37019960 GCF_046866305.1 Octopus bimaculoides
GATGTTTATATGTTTGTGTGTATTAATACATATACCTTTATATATACATATAAATGCACATATACACACACACACGCCCACACGCACACACGCGTACACACACATACACATATATAAATATATCCCTTGAAATTGTATACATACACAAACATAGAATATAACATAGGTAAGCACATACCACGGTATTCATATATGTATATTACATTGCCGAAACAGATTCATCTCACATAATAAACTATGATTAAGACTTGCCAATTGAAGCTTAAAATATGACCTTTTGTAACTGTTAGGGGTCCAAATTTCCAAACTTTTCATTGGTACTGGGTTTTCAAAAAAATTTGACAATTTTTTTTTTCTAATCAGTGAATTATATAGTGAACAAGTCATTAACTTAGGACTTTAAATTCATGGAAATATCCTGTGACGCTGTTCTTCGAAAGAGCATAAACAGAGACTATCAATATGAAAGCATATGAAGTTCTTTAGACAATGTTTACATTTATTTAAGCACATACAAATTCAAAAACGTTTCAGCCTTGGAGATATCTCTAATTTTCAGATATAGTAGTATATAGAGAACTATACTATCCAACAGGCCATTCCTTCGGTAAATTAACAGATCATGATTTTTTCAACCATTACAATGAAAATTTCATACGGAGAACCAGTAGGATTAGTTTATAACTTTGCCACAGAATATTTCCTAGTTAATATTGTTCATTGGCTCTAACAATTAAGGTTTTTACTCTAACCATCAATTTTTATTGTAAATATTGAATTGAATAAGTTTTTTAAGAATGAGAATATGTAGGGACAGAAATATTTCGACCTCTTTCTAAGAGGAAAACAATGTATTCTGCTAAGAGTTAAGTTGGGAAAAATATACCAAAGAAGGAGTCAGAGTTGAAACACATTAACCGATCATCTGCCATTTTATTTCAAATGTATTTATGTGAAAAATATAATACACACACACACGCATGCACATATATATAAATGTTATAGTTGCTGATACATATATATATATATATAATACAGTATCAGGAACTATAACATAATCACACTCCTATATATCGTCTATAATATGAAGACATCAGACAACATTCTTGCAAATTCTAGTGATAGTTACATTATCTCTTGAAGAACAAAGGAGTTAAAGTTTTCAAAACACAATGTAAATTCCTCAGAGACTTGCTTTATATTGCTTTACCTATTCTTCATATTGTCTAATGCATTTGAATATTGCAATTCCTCAAATAGATATTATATCTCATGGGAATAGAGTATTTCCGAACACTAACAGTTACAAAAGGTCATATTTTAAGCTTCAATTGGCAAGTTTTAATCATAGTTTATTATGTGAGATGAATCTGTTTCGGCAATGTAATATACATATATGAATACCGTGGTATGTGCTTACCTATGTTATATTCTATGTTTGTGTATGTATACAATTTCAAGGGATATATTTATATATGTGTATGTGTGTGTACGCGTGTGTGCGTGTGGGCGTGTGTGTGTGTATATGTGCATTTATATGTATATATAAAGGTATATGTATGAATACACACAAACATATAAACATCTATAGATGTATATATAAATGCACACACACACACACACACACACACACACACACACACACACACACACACACACATGTATATATATATATATATATATATATTTACATACATATGTACATAGACACATATATGTGGCAGAGGTATGTATCAGCCCTGTGTTTGAGTGCGCGTGAGATGTTGTGCTATATTGTGTGACACACGCATAGATATCATAAAATGCATACACAAGCAATGCGCACAAGCGCACCCTCACGTATGTAGCTATGCACATGTAAATGCGTATACACACACATACACACGCACACACACACACACACACACACACACACACACACACACACACACACATATATATATATATATATATATATATACATGCATACATATGACGATAAGGAGATATGTATTCGTGTTTATATATATATATATATATATATATATAATGTGTGGTGTGTGTATTTATATATGTATGTATACATGCATGTATGCAATGTGTGTGTATGTATGCATGTATATATTTATGCATATATGTAGGTATGCATACAAGGATATGTATGCATGTATGTAAGTATCTATATGAAGATATAAATTATAGTTACGTATTTGTGTGTGTATATGTCTTGCACCAGCAACTAGTAGAATTTATTAGTAGAACATTTATAGTTTCTTTGAAATCTTGTATGACTAAACGACAGCAAACCTAATACATGATATATCCATATAGATATATTTAGATAAACACTTCCATATTACTCTGAAGACATTGATTTACAGACCTATGCCCAGTGAATTAATATATGAGTTAAATGACGCAAATTATATTGATACAAATATCAATAAAGTTACTTTTCTATATAATTCATCGCAATCGTCTCTACGTTCAACATATTGCTACGCAGCCTACAGAATTTCGAACAGATGTTTCATACTGCTAAGTAGTTTGACTAAGCTTATTTTGTGACACGGTGTATCGTTTTAGTTTGAGACTTTTTTTGCTGTACCTATGCTATTACTACGAATGTTGTTTTCGAAGTTATTATTATTGTGGTTATCATAGTTGTTTATCTTTTAGCTGCTGGAAGACTGGACAAAAACTTTATAAGTACAATTGACTCGGCCCGATGTTACTCTTGTCTCGCTTGAGACACTGCAGTGCAGGAAAATTTTACAGATGCGCTGGGGGAAAATGGTATTAAACAGTATTTGCATAACTAATTAGTTTTAGTCTTCATTAATATTTTGATCTTCATTAATTTTCATTAATTTGTAGTCTAGATGCTATTCTGTTATTCTATATTTTATTGATGTAATGTGTTATGTACAAAATGTCTTGTTAAGGAGCTGAATCTGTCGGCAGTAATCTTTTTTGGGCGCAGTTAGGTTTGTTGAATGGATGTTAGCGAACAAAAAAATTATAGTTTGAAAAGCAACAGCTTAACGTACCTTACATTAATTTACACTGAATGTGATGTGTGAAAAAATTTCTACTATACCTTGGAAGTAGTGTGACTACAGAGCGATTTCCTCACGTGAGAACTTGTGTGAAAATTATCATACTACACATATACGCTTTGTTCTCTGTTTCATAGCTCTCCGATGTCTACAAGGCAGTATTATTGACACGTTTTATACAATCTGGGCTAACGGGCTAATCACTTCTTTGTTTCTCAACGCTGTAGATGTAGTAGTTTAATTGTTATTATACATATCATTAATACAGTACGAATTACCTTATGCCTGGACCGCAAAGACGTGATCATCGCTGACAGAAAATGTAGGCCCATAGGTATACTTAATCATGGGTGGCCTCGAACTATACAGCAACATCTACAAGAATAATTCTTTGGTTTGGAAGTCTTGATGAGATATTGAACTGTTGTTGTTTTAATTTTACAAGAATCCATTAAACAAACATGCAAACATTATTAAGTATTTGAGCATTTTATGAGGCCGAACAAAGCTATAATTTTTCATAGTAATAGAATATTTATGAATATACACATCCAATGTTTGAGGGATAGGATGTGTTTATGATATATTTATATGAGAGTGCAGCAGTATGATTGTGTGGGTATATGTATACGTACACACACGGCAAGCAGATGAGAATTGCTCTTTCAAAATTTTGGAAAATATCTCATCTATGGAGAACAAAATACAAGCAAACAAGTCTTATAAAAAGGCTACAAAATTCTATTTTTCCCATCATCACAGATGCATTAGGCTACGTAGCAAGAGCTCTGCCTAAACAGCTAAGAAATGAGTTCTCAAGAAAAGAACACAGAAGGCTTATCCGAATTTGCCAGATAAATTCGATGTGAGGAATAATAATAATATATAAAATATTTCAGAGACTCTCCATTTGAGTGTCCTGAACGAATTCATGCACACACTCAAATATACACCTGAATACATATGAACACAGACATAAGCAATAATGAAACACACACTTGTGTTTTGTGGTGGAACTCACACTGAATATATCCATACGCTCACACATATACAAAATACACATTCATATGTCAACTAATCCAGTGAACCACACGCTTAAACAAAACCGGCTTGACTTAAACAAAACCACTCTACCAGTTTGTTAGAGAACCTCCTGGAATTCTGAATAGAAAGAAAACCTGAAAATAAATTCCTCCAAAATATCATACATTCATACAAGCATACATACATACATTTAAGATACATGGTGATTCTCACCTCGTTGACGAATATGACCATAGCTAACAAAATATATTATCCTAGGGATTAAGGACTGTGCCTTTTATTAATGACCGGGCTGAAACCGAAAGTCAATAACAGCTTGTATAGCACTGCTATGACTCTTCTAGAAAACCAAGTAGTTCAGAGGCGAGTGTTATTTTGGAATTTCCTTTTCGTAGAGAGGTAGTGAGACAAACACTAGTGTCTCCCGTTCCCAAGTGTTGGATAAGCGTTGAATTTACCAAGTCCATCCGTCCATTGACAGGATTTGCTTTACGTCCTACAGGCTGTCCGTTGAAAAACACCCTTCTTACGAAGCGGGCTTGGTAAAGACTCCGATTTAGTTGCTGAGAACCCGGCCATGCGACAGGCTGTACTGGATTACATGTTAAAAGTAACAGTAGAAGTAGCCTCTGATAACAGTAATGTATGCATACATATGCGTATATGTAATTGTATGCACGCAGAAAAGCCTGAATTTTAGACCTAATTATGTAAGTGATGCTCCATTCCGGTTTCGTCTTGTTTTATCAATATTGTTTTCCATGTGTTCCCGAATCCTATAATCTTACATTGCCCTTTCTAGATACTCATAGTTTCACTTTCTGAATGAGGTGCTTTGGGATTATATTAAGAATTTATACACACACACACACACACACACACACACACACACACACACACACACACACACACACACAC
>NC_142931.1:37022460-37064960 GCF_046866305.1 Octopus bimaculoides
AAACGGGATTTTTCTTCTAATTTTTTTGCCTGAGGACTGTAGCTTTAAAATGCATCTTTTACAGAAATGGCATATTTGTATGTGTGTATGTATGAGAAAAACGCCACTATTTCATACGCTCTATGTAACAGAGCTTAATCAAGGATGGCTTTTCTTATCTGGCACCAATGAAAATATATATGTTTGAAATAATTGCAAGTAGTATTGAGTGTCTTTGGAGAACCCGAGAATAAAAGGTTGTATTTGTGTACGTGTATATTCTTTCATATATGATGTTCGGTTATACCTATAGTAATTTTGAATTTCATAGTTTATGAAATTTCAGAGTTTATATAGTATAGCTATATGACACTTCTGAAAATTATCATCTGGCCTATCAGGTTATCAGAAAACAAATACATTTGGTGGAAATCAAATGAGCGCGCATAGCAAGAAACTTAAATCATTGCATCACTACTATTATAAATGGCGATAGTTTTATACCTTCAAGGATTATGCAATATAAGTGTATTCTTTTGGAAATATAAAACACTATACCCGTTAATGTAACTGCTTTATTCAGCAACTAGAGTATGATGACATGCACTTACATATGCTGGTTAACGTGGCAAAATTCTTTAATAATAAAATTTAATTTTTGAGCTTTCTATAAAATGGTAGCTCTTTTACATATTGTATATTAAACTAAGTGACATACACAACTACATCAATTTTTTCTAATAATAAATAGACTTCACTCAGAATCAATTTTTTAGTGGAGCATTCACAGTCCTTTGAGCGCCCATTTCAAGAGCAGCTATGATACATCAAAACCTGCCTAAATTCACTGCGGTGATAATGACAACTCTCTCACAGGTTTTCTAAGAGAAAAATAAGCTACGATTCATCAAATTTTTATCCCTCAAACCTGAAATATATTTGCAAACATCTCACTTCAGTGAGCTGCAAAGTGTATTGAGTAATGAACAATATATGTATTTAGAGATAAGGCTGCTCTATTATGAAATCATTGAAAAAAAGATTAATGATGACTTCTCAAGATTTAGTGATTTGAACTTTCATATATATATATATATATATATATATATATATATATATATATATATATATATATAATACTATTGTAAGATATCTTAGATCCTCTAGCATAAGTGTCGACGTCATGAATTGGCTAAATATAATTCAATAAGAATTGTTCTAACTCACAGTTACATATTTGAATCGGCTCCAAATGTGATAAGGCCACGATGTGTAGTTCTTGCCAACAATGCTGTCTACGTAATATTATTAGTTACAGCATATATGATGAAGATATTGATAACCAGGCTGCTGTATATGGTGATGAATAAGATTATGATCGTTGTTATTATACTAAAGGAATTCATCATATAATGGCTATCGGTGGGATTCTTTATTAATGATCATACAATTATTATTATTATCATTATATTATTATTATTATTATTATTATTATTATTATTATTATTATTATTATTATTATTATTATTATTATTATTATTATTATTATTGTCCAGTAGTTTTATTTTTATAACGTGCTTTTACTTCACTACCGAGCGCAGCTCTGTGCGCCTTGGGTATGTGCTGTGGTTTGCTGTGGTGCTCTTATGGTTACTGTATTGAAAGTGTTTTGCGTAAGATGTGTGCTGTGCCCAGTAGTGCAATTTTCTGTATGTTATATATATTTGTAAGTCCTGGTGTTTTTGTTATGTATTTGTCTGAATTTTTTTTTTTTTGATACCTAAGGCACCTACTATAATAGGAATTGTTTCTGTTTTTAGATTCCACATTCGAGTTACCTCTATTTCCAGGTCTTTGTATTTTGAAAGTTTTTCCATTTCTTTTAGAGAGACGTTGGCATCTGCTGGTATTGATACATCAATTACAAATCATTTTTTTCTTCATGATCTTTGACAAATATATCTGGTCTATTTGCCTTAATTTCTCTATCTGTGTGTATTGGCATATCCCAGAGTATGGTTGCTTTCTCGTTTTCTGTGACCTTTTCTGGCGTATGTTTATACCATCTCTTTTCTGTTGTTATTCCATAGTGTTGGCATAGCTTCCAGTGTATATAGGTCCCAGTTCTGTCGTGTCTGTGAATATATTCCTTCTTAGCCAGGACTGGGCAGCCAGAGATAATATGATTTATTGTTTCTTGTCCATCTCCACAAATTCTACAGTTACTTGTTATGTTTATTTTCATTATATGTTTTTGGTAGTTTCTGGTGGGGAGGCTTTGGTCTTGTGCAGCAATTAAAAATCCTTCTGTCTCTGCTTTGAGTCCTGAGATTCTCAACCATTGCTGGGATTTTTCTCCGTCTATTTCTTTTGCATTTAGTTTAGCCCAGTATTTACCATGTAGGGGCTTTTCTTGCCATCGTTTTATCATGGTCCGTTGCTGTTCTAGTTTTAGTTTGGATTTCATTTGTTTTATAGCTTTTGTTGTTTCTTCTTCTTCTTCTTCTTCTTCTTCTTCTTCTTCTTCTTCTTCTTCTTCTTCTTCTTCTTCTTCTTCTTCTTCTTCTTCTTCTTCTTCTTCTTCGTATTTGTTAGGTAGATTGATTTCTTGTTTGTATTTGTCAGCTTCCTTAAAAACTGAAAACAGTTTTTTGTTTTGCTCGTGTTTTGTGGCTATTTGTATTAATTTCCCTTGCTTCTGGAGTAGGTATTTTTGCAGTATTTCAATCAGCAAATCTTATATTTTCTGAGCTAATCTAATTCTTTCGCCGAGACATTATGATCACAGTGTATGCTCGTGTCAATCAATAAATAGACTTCAATGTTTTGGTCTTTCCCAACAATATCTGGTCTATTTACTTTGAAGGTCCGGTCTGTACATACTGGAAAGTCCAAAAGAATAGTTACATTTTCTCCCCCAGTAACAGCCCCAGGGTTGTACTTGTAACATTTGGCAGCAGTTTTGATTTTATAATGCCGAAACATTATCCAATGTAGATATTGGTCAATTCTGTCATGTCTTGACTTATAATCTACATATGCTAAAACCTTACATCTAGAGATTATGTGGTCCCCTGTTTCAATCCCATCGTTGCAGTATCGGCACTTTGGATCTACTGCAGCTTTCATCACATTGGCTTCAGCGTTCCGGGTCAATAAGCTCTGATCTTCATCAGCCAAGATAAAGCTTTTCTTCATTGTCAATTAGTCCTGAGTTCCGTAGCCACTCATGGGTGTGCTTCTGGTCTACGTCAGCTTGTTTGCTACAGTCCACATATATACCATGCTGAGATTTATGCTCCCACCTATCAGCCAATTGTTTCAACGCATTTTGTTTTGCTATTGATTTCACCACGATATCATCACTGAATGCTTTCACAGTACGTAGTAATCCTTCAAGCTCATTATCGTCTTCGCCATAGAATTTTAAGTCAGCCAAACATAGGAGATTACTTATTTTATTGTCTTCAATTTTATACCCATACCCTGTTCTGTTAAGTTCACTTGTAAGGGGTATTAGGTCTATGCAAAAAGATAAAGATGAATGTATGTCACCTTGGAAAATGTCGCAGTTGATATCAATATTTATTCTGATCAGTATTCCATTAGAGTGGTATAATTAGAGACTCGTATTCCACACTGACATGTTGTACTTTAGGTTTGAGAAAGTTTGAAGATATCCAGCGATTTCGAGATCCATGAATGCGTTATGCAGTGAAAGACCTTTTTATCACCAATCCATGTGGAAGTGAGATTTCTGCGTTTGTAATGGCAGTAATCAAGGATCATGCGATTCATTAAGAGTTGGTCTTTGCACGCAAAATAGATTACGCAGTTGAAAAGATTTCAACCATCATGTTAAGTAACCTTAGATGCCAAGAGCCTTCCTAAGTAACGTAACTGTCTCCAACAATACTGTTTATGGAACTGCACGAAACTAGGTTTTATACTTATTTTCTTTATCCATCTGTTCAAATCTTTAGGGATACTTCTTAATGCACCCATAACTACAGAGATACAACTCATCCACATTTTTCCACAGCCTCTGTAACCCAATAGCTCGATCTTGCTATTTTGTTGTTCTCTGTACACGTCTCATATTGACTACCTCATCATTTAGGACTGGCACTTGCTATTCTCTGGCTGCTACTATTAAATGAGGCCTTCTAGTTTCTATTACTCTGGCAGTCTGATTGTTAAAATCTCTCGTCTTATACTTCTTACTTTCTAGTACTTTACATGGTTCATGTTCATACCATTTATCAGTATGACCAAGTTCTAGCTTTCTACATAACCCCCAGTCGACTATTCTCCTTAGGCTATCATCTATTTTTCTGCCTTCTTTCTGTGTCAGCGTCCTACATTCACAGACTAGATGTGTAAAATTTCCTTTCTTTGATTTATATAACATACAATAGTTATCGTCTACACTGATTTTTGTCTATCTTCGATTTTATCTAATTAGTCTTTGATGTCCATCTTGTGCAGCTGCTAACAAACGTTCTGTCTCCTTTCTGAGTCTTCCTTTCTTAAACGACAACGATGTTTCACTATTAGTATTTTCTTCTAATCTGTTTGGAAATCTAACTCTTCTGCAAACTCTTCTTCTGCCAGTCAGATGACCTTACTTCATTTATTCTGATTTTTCAAAAACTACATTTGGCTTTTTAGTTTCCCTTTCTCCTAATGTTACAGACAGACAGACAGAGAGACAGATAGATAGGTAAGTAGGTAGGTCAGTCGGTTTGTAGGTATGTATGAATGTATGTAAGTATGTATGTATGTATGCATTATGTATGTATGTAGGTAAGTAGGTAGGTAGATAGGTAGGTAGGTAGGTAGGTAGGTAGGTAGGTAGGTAGGTAGGTAGGTAGGTAGGTGGGTGGGTGGGTGGTTTTTTGGTGGTCTTTTGGGTAGGTAGATAGGTAGGTAGGTAGGTTGGTAGGTAGGTAAGCAGGTAGCTACGTAAGTAGCTAGGACGGCAGACAGAAAGCCAGATAGATGGATGGATGGATCGATCGATCTGTCGAGCGATCGATTAATGGGTAGATAGATACATACATACGTACATACATACATAGAGAGATAGATACATACATACATACATACATACATACATACATACATACATACATACATACATACATACATATACAGATGTATATAACTAGTTTCCGTTGTATTGTTTACTTGAGTTACAAACGGTAAACAGACTACTAGAAACCTGCGTGAAAGTTGTTGATCATGTGGCATCAGTCAATGAAGTACAAAGAGAGTGAGATGAGGGTTGTAAAAAGAAGTTCCATAGCAAACAAAGAAGAAAAAAAACGTTAGCAGACTGAGATGCATCTTAAGATATGAGTTACTTCTGTAAGCCTAAGGTCCATGAGAGGTTCCAGGTAGAAAATTCTGTGAAAGAAGTTATTACTATTAGGATTTACAACAGAAACATAAGATGTAATAAGAAAGGAACTGATAACGAAAGTATATAGCGAAATTTATTTTGTAAAGAAGATTAGAAGACAGTAAATCTCATCCCTTCGAGGCTGAAATTATTATGCGTAGATTGAATATAATCTAGTAACATCGCTGCTGGATTCTCTGTGGGAATGGACTATGTTTCTGGAGCCATCTATCTGGGTAATGTATACAGACGTCAAGTAGTAACATTTGCATCTATCTCTTCGATATTATGTGCAAAGTATTACAAATTTTCATATTTCTCAAATACTTTATCGTCATATATCACGATCTGCGTTACAACTGTACACTGATTTTTAATGAAATAAGGGAATTATGTAAACCCGTTGAATTTATTCATTTATTCAAATTGCATATACACCGCGTAATTTTAGGAGTTTACTTTTATTCTTTGAATTAATTTATTATAACCACAATGTTGTTGTTAACACCATGTATGACAGGTTAATTTGCCTTTATAATATTTTGTTTCATATTACCAAGTTTCACTCTCAGAAGAATCGCTTTTGGAAATATGGAAACATAATGCTGGGATTGGTGAGCTACTATTGAAAGAGTTAGAGATAATTTAATGATAATCCAATTCAACGACGCAGTTTCAATTTTCATGTCTTTGTACATGACTTTAAACCTGTGAAGAAAATATCGACGCTGCAATGGACACTTTTCTTCCATTGATTAATGATGGACATTTCTTTTGTGTGAAGAAAAAAATTACGTTGACTAGATAAAGGACATCATTATATTGTTACAGAAATGAAAAAGTCTCTGGTAAAAAAAAGTGCGCACCATCTATCTCTGTGTCATGCAAAAAGGAATTTCATCCTTGGTAGTTAAAATTTCGCAGCTTAACAATTTGATAGATTTAATAACAGTAGAAATTTAGATGACATTTCCAAGTCAAATTAAAATCTTAACCTACACTCCACATCGTCTTAGACGAAAAACAAGTGCTGAATACATGTATGCACTACGATAGGTGATTGGTAGTTAGTCTACACGCAAAGCAACTAAAAGGCAAAAAAAAAAAGAGAGAGAGAAAGAATTCGGACATCACACAGCCTGCATTATGCCATCAATTATAACCGAATCATCTGTTCCACCACATCAGTTTCTTAATAAATACTCTTCGATTCTATCTCTATCATTATTACGCTTCCTAATCGCCAATTATAACAATACTCCACGAGAAGACCAACTATAGCCATTTATATTTCGATAAACAAAAAACTTCCATTCCAGAGCCAATTATCTATATCCAATGACAGAAACCTTACATCACTCGATATGTTAGGAACAGCAGTGAAATATCGCTCAAATCACCTCTTATAAGCATAAGATAATGACGGTTCTATAAGACATTCTAGTGCTGGATACACTGTGCATAAAATCAAACCCAGGGAGTTGTGTGGCGGTAACTAACGCCTTCGATTAAAATTTTGCTTGATTAGGAATGGCGTTGGTCTGAAAAACACGAAAAACTAATACTGATACCTTTCATACAAGTGACAGAGTTGAACATGATATGAAAACCTGTATATGTAACAATACCATATACAGAAACTAGCTGTTTCTAACCTCTTATCCAATAAGTATCTGTTATGTTAATCTATCACATGATACATTGGCATGCATTTCTTTCTGTCAAACATCCTCACGTATAAACACCTACAATCTCCTGTCAACCTGTCAATATATGATTAACCTCATGACAGTCATTTCAAATCACAAAATCTGCAAAACTTTCGAGAGTCAACTTCCCTTATTCGTAAACATCTATGTACAGAGGCTAACCTAAGGAAACTTAGACGAATCACCTTCAATCTGTATTGAGGATCTCTAAAGTAGCCTCCATTGAATATATGAATATCAGTAAATCAACAACTATGTCAAGAGGTAGCTGCTACATATATCTAGACATTTTATTACATTTAACTCAACTCACGAACAGACCACTAAAACATTATTTCTAAAAACGTAGGTTATGTGTATTTAATAGCTTCAGAAAAATATTTTCAAAATTATTCAGGAATGATAGTGTGCAACTGTTCTGTTCAGCATAATGAAATTTCGTATGTCACTGGTTTAGCAGCAAAATCACCTCACTGTTCAAAAACTGTCTTAAATGAAGATGAATATATTGGCTCCAGATATACCCTAATGACAGAATGGCTTTTGATGCAACATATTTAAACATACATCGTATTCATCATCAGGTGAAGTGGTTTCAAAACAATTGTATCACCACTGATTAAAGTACATACAAAATACAGAACTAACGTTAATGTCAATTGAGTTGGTGTTAGTGACATATGCACAAATATACAAAATAACGAAGATACGTTTGAGCCATATGCAGCGCATACTCATTAATACAGTGCGCAGAGAAATATTTTCATGAGATTGGGATTACAGAAGAGATAGAGGATCGTATACATTGATGTCAACGAGCAAATATGCAGAGAAACGCATTAATTCGACTTCACATGAGCTTACTGTCAGGTGATTAGATGAAACTGCAACTCACAAGAACCTCAGAGACGGCAATTTCATCAGATTAGTTTAGAAATAATGAATACGGATTTTTAAAAATCAAAGACCGGCATATACACAGATATCAGATATTCATGAACACACACAATTACACAGTTAAATGGTCCTGATTTACTGTCAGGTGACTTTTGGCCAACCCTATATATACATACATAAGTACATATGAGAGTTCTACGTTAGTATGACAAAAGTGTGCACAACTGTTTTTGCTTAATATTGGAGTGCAGTGACGTGCCTAATTATTAACAGCTGTTTCAGTCTTGCCTTCACGTCACCGGTCTTTAAATCGGGTGTTTCCTTTTGTATGGTTTATCTTCAACATTAAATTCTCTGTCATTATATATCTTAGTCGAATATTAATATTGCTCTTGAGTTAAAATAGCGGAAGGGGATACTCTTCCCATAAGCATAATTTGAACGTCTTACCACCAGTTAATATAAAGCCTGTGTAAATGTCTATATATATATAATACCAAAACAAAGAACCAGATTACACACTTTTACAAAAAGTTTAGGTAAAAATAAAAATATACACCACAGTAACATAATACATCTAGTTATGTCGACTAGTATACAGTTTACAATATATCAAAATTGTTTTATTCGGCATTGACTAAACATTTTCCCACAGACAGCAAATATTATAAGATTTTTAATAAAGAAAAAATTCGTAGCTTTTTTTTTCTTAGCTTTTTCTAGCACAAATTATAGCAGCACGCATTAGTAAATTTAATAGTTTCCATATGAACAATAGCAATAATAGTAATAAGAATTATAACTACAGATCCAAAAATAGCAACAATGACAACACTAGTGAACAGACCGTAAGTAATACAACTACGTATCAGGATAGAAACTATGGTTTGACAACCAATACAATAGAAGAAACCCGAGTGAACTCCCCCGGTAGCCTGGCAGTATATGTGAATCCTAAAAACCATATTACTCAGAATGTTGTCTATGTGCAAAAGACCAATACCTTAGAACAAAGGTTCCCAACGGGGGTCACATGCCCCCCACCCAGGGCCATTTGAACCTCGAGGGGGAGTTTTGGAGTAAATGGGCGCTAAGGGGCGTTAAGAGAATTGGCCGCCAGAGGGGCGGGCGCTGGAAGACCCTCAACTTTTAAAGTTTAATTTGTTCCCAACTTTGACTCTCCACAAGTCCTAAATTATATTTTAGAATTGATGGGAGCAACTGTCATTGAAGACTCATACTGTGGTTGAATGCTCGAAATGAGGAGTAGATAGACGGCCGACAACTGATGAACGGTCGTTTCTCTGTGTTTACTTGTGTTCTCCATTTTGTCTCTAGCTGATTACATATTTCATGTTGTTTACACTGTTGGTAACGTCCTGTACTCATATATGCATCCATGCTTTACTTCCCCCTTACATTTCGACGGGTAGTTTCTATTCTGTTTTTTTAACATATTTCTATTATATATATATATATATATATATATATATATATATATATATATATATATATATATATATATATATATATATATATACATATATAATCTATTATATATATATATATATACATGTATATATATATATATATCATTTATTATATATATATATATATATATATATATATATATATATATATATATATATATATATATATATATATATATGTATATATATATATATATATATATATATATATATATATATATATATATATATATATTAGTTTATGTATATATTAATATTATCTCAGTTTTAAAATAACCTTTGATAATGTAAATATGTTAATAGTTACCAGAGGTAGCAAAATTACACTAAAAAACAAGATATCACAGCCGTTTTACAGGCAGAGATACCCAGTTAAAGGGATACATTTTGAGAAGATATGAATAATAATAATAAATGGAGCAAAACGCATATAAATAAAAGTTCCTTTAATTCCTACACATGTTTCAAAATATATCTGAGAGCTCTTCCACAAATTAGTAAGAGCTGCTGGAATTCCTCATATATTCCTCTTCTGAAGGAATATATTATTATTATTATTATTATTATTATTTATATATATATATATATATATATATATATATATATATATATATATTTATATATTCATATGTATACATAAAATATTTCACTACATCTTCATAGATATATATGTAAAATATATATATGAAGTATATCTATTTTTCTAAAGTAGTTCCAAGGAAATATTTGTGGTGAAAGTTTTAAAACTCTATTTTAGCTCGATATACATATAAATGTTTGCATGTGTCATGGCGTGTGTACGTGTATGTGTATGTGACTGTAAGCGGGCGTACGCTTTCGTGATTGCGTGTTTATATTTATGCGGCAATGATTACCAATGTGAGGCAAAAACTCCAAGATGCCGTTAGAAAAAGCAAACGCACATGCTGACGCACAAGCCCCCCCCCCCTTGTATATATATATATATATATATATATATATATAATCACATTAATTCATAGTTAATTTGTATTTAAAATTGTAATGCTTAAACATCAAAATAAACATTATGGCAGTGAATTTGAAGAATAATATAATGTTTCACTCAAGAGCCAAATACAACTTTCGCGTGTGGGCCGATAAATTAATAAAGTATGCGTTTATGGTGCACCACAGAAATCGTTGCACTAAATGCCCCGATGATATTAGTATATCAGATTTTTAGAAAGGACATGTGAAATATAGAATTCTTTTAATTCAAGACTAGAAGAACATGTTCAAATAAAGACTTGTGGCAAATGGGAAAATTGATTTCTGTAATATTTTTGCAGAAACACACGCACATATATAGATACATATATAGATGTATATATATATACACACATGCACACACACACATATATATATACACACACACATATATATAAATATATACATACACATATATATGTATATGTATATATGTATGTTTTTTTTGTGTTTTTGTGTGTCTGTGTCTTTGTGTATACGTGTGTGTGCGCGCGTGTGAGGGTGTGTGTACGTGTGTGTGAGTATTTGTGTGTGTAAAGTCTATTCATGTATGTCCTTTAACGCCACTTCTTCAACTGCAGTCAGGTAAATTATTTAGTATCTTCTAAAAGCTGCCTGATAAAATATGTGGAAGCTTTTCCGTAGACTGAACCCGACCATCATAAATAGGAGACAATTCAAAATTTATCCTATATTCGATAAATTTTATATACCTGTTGCATCCTTGCACGCTTCTGGTAATTCATAAACATCAAACTGTATATTTTGCAAAGTACTGCTACATATTTATCTATTGGTTAACAAGTGCCCAGTAACATAACATAAGTATACAGCGCTGTTTTATAGATACAGAAACATATGGAATTATATCAACCAATGTCATAGTAAGAAAATAAGCTTGAAAGCAACGCAGATACATATTTCGTGTCAAAGAGGAAACAAAATAAACGAAACTGTTTTAGAAGCAATTATGTAAAACGTGTCCATGTCTGCTAGAAAGAGGAAATCATAAGATGCGATGACTACATGTAGAAGAATATGAGCATTCCATGATAAATTCTCATAGCTCCTAAAAAATAGACGCGTAAAGTAAGCCATAAAACCGAATAGATTTTAAGAGAAGATTTTTGTTTCGTTTTTCTATTATTTGATTTTTCTGAAGAAACTTTATGTAATTTTTTTTATATCACATACTTAAACATCTGCTGTTTATCCCTGCTTTGCATGTTAGTTAGAGAGACCAATCCTATTTTTTCAATCATTCCTTGATTGAAAGCTGAATGGAATTCTTAACAAATACGACCAAGTGCGTTCATTTCTTTCTTTCTTTTTTTCCTCTCTTTTTGACTCTGTATTATTTGTTGAATGATTACTTTTTTATAAACATCATTGTATTTATCTTTTTGCACCAAATAGCTCTAACATATATTCCCAGTTACTATTAAGACACTCTTTTTGGGATAAGTTCACACATCTCAGCTCTCCTTAATCAACAATCTTACATTATGTTATTTTCTTTAGTTGGCTTAACTTGGTGGTTATGGAGTGCAATGCATTGATAGGAGACAAAAGGCAGAAAAAACGTGTAAACTATTTCTTCCCTTGCCTTTTTACTGCGCTTCAATTGCTTCAAAAATATTATTGCATGTAGAAACTTGTTTGTTGAATGATAGCATTGCTAATGCAATGGAGTAAATATGTGTTTTCATCATGTCACAGTTAATAGCAAACTTCCTACAATTTAAATATTTAACATGAATGTTTGCCAATACCTCCGGGGTTGTTATTAGGAAGGTCGTCACAAAATTTTCTGAATGACACTCAGCTTTTCAAGCAATTAGAAGAAAATATATTATGAATAAAAAGTTACGTAAACATATTAACTTCCCTTACCCAGAGATAATTTTTTCCTAATTTCAATACTGCGAGACAGTTCTACATCAGTTTTCCTCTTTCCAATATGGTGTATTTATCTCTTGCATTCTTACACGAAATCAATTGATTTCAAGAATGTATTAACATATACTGTGATATTGAGCGGGCAGGCACACGCAAAATGCAGACATATACAAGGTACCTACATACATATGCGTATGGTATATATATATATATATATATATATATATATATATATATATATATATATATATATATATATATATACGTAGGTATTGTAAATTTTTGAGGTAATGCTTGATACGTGTAAGCACCTGTATATGCCAGATAGTGGTCGAGGTAAAAGAATATATTAAAACGTAAAATGAAAACAGAACACAAAGGATTCCGCAGTACACGTGTTTCAAGCTTTATACACAAACTGTCGTTGCATCATTATATGAGTATATAATTGATAGAAAGGATGGTTTAAAGCTATCTTCAGCCGCAAACATTTTCAGTCCCAAGATTACATCACAAAGAAAAAAGAAAAAGAGAGAGAAAAAGGGAAAGTTCACTTAGTATTATCCATTGTAATAAGCTTATCCTTTGAATTGTTATATCTGCATAAATGTTTGTTGGTATTCAAAAATCTATCCATATTGTACCACAATTCAGGGTAGAGTGAATGATAAATAGAATGGATTGTATATAACTAGCGTATATGAGATAGGAGAAGATCAAAAATAAAAAAAAGTTAGAGGTTAAAACAATATAAAATACGAAATAAAACAATATAATATAAGAGATAAAATATAAAAATAATAGAAGTCAAATCGAGGGTAATATTAGAAAAAAATACGGATAATAAAGTAAGATGCATATAAGAAAGATTTAGTAGGGTTGTTTTATTTTTTAAATTTTTAGTAGGGTTGTTTTATTTCGTAGGGGGTGAACGCTACAGAGACGTATGTGTTATGGAGAGAGACACGTGGGGTGACCAAAGCCTCATGGTTTGTGGTGCTATAGGCCTGAATCAGAGAATTGAGCCCTATGTATTCCAAAATATTGGTGCAGGCAGCGGGAATGGCATCACAGCGGAGCACTACGTTGACCAGATCCTAAGACCTCACATCATGCCCTTCTTCACGCGTAACCATCGTCACGTGTTCCAGCAGGACAATGCTCCCTCTCACACGGTCATGGTCACAATGGACTTTCTGCGTCAGCACCACATCAGCTCCATACCGTGGCCGCCTCTCAGCTCGAATTTGAACCCAATTGAACATCTGTGGGATGAAATCCCCAGACGGCTAAACCTGGAGGTCCCACGTTTGAGAACTCGTGTGGAACTGGAACGTCAGATAAAGACTATCTGTGTGGGTGATTACGCCTGTTGTGGTATGAAATGTACAAAACGATATTAACAAAAATGGCATCCTTAAAGTTATAGAAATGGAGAAGTTTGTGGAAAGTGTAGGTTTTGGGGAAATGCTGTTTAATTAGCTGCAGGAATTTTCTAGATATACTAAGAAAGACATCTAGATTGGAGCGGAGACGAAACCAGGTTACCTTTCCTTTCTTAAAACACCTTGAGATTGGCGATTCGAGAAGGAGCTATACCATATACAATAACTTACCTTCAATGGGTCGTAATAATGAGTTTCCACCTCTGTCTGAAGCTAGTTTTAAAATTCTTTTGCTGATACCTCTAATTTCTTATTACAGCTGGCGAAGATTGGTATGTCTAAAAATGAAAATATTTTTCTTGATGTTTTTTAAGAGACACCAATTTCAAAATTTGAATTCTAGAGTTAATTCCACGATAACGACTCACGTGGAATGAAATCATTGATGTAGGCTATTTTATTCTCACATAAAAACCATTTGAAAATATGTTTACATTCTATATCACGAACTCCGAATTTATGATGCTGTCGATGTGTTCAATAACTACGAGACCACAACATGTGAAAGTGAGGTAACCTGCCGTTAAATACAAAGAAAGCAAACGAGATATATTGAGTGCTACTTTCTTCCATTCGATCAACACTCACATTCATATGCGCGCATGTGCAGCATCACCTTCTGTACGTGCCCTCAGGTATAGGCGTAAAAGTTATTTCTTTATTCTCTCTGCCACTAATTCCCTTCACCTCTCTCTCTCTCACTGCATATATGTGTGTCGGTTTGATGGTGAACGCGCGTGTCTGTATGTATGTGTAAATATATGCATATATACATATATGTGTGTGTATGTTTGTGTGTGTACATATGTATACATAGTTGCGCATGTATATGTATTTATAGTAGTATATTGTTCAATTTAGCCTGGAGATGTTGATTTTACAGGTCGTTGTGATATAGAGCTTCTAAATCTGATCTATTTAACGTGGAATATATATGAATAGAATTTGTTCGGATATATATATATATATATATATATATATATATATATATATATATATATATATATATATATATATATATATATATATATATATATATATATATATATATATATACATATATATATACATACATATTGTCTATGTTTTCAGTTTATATGTGCATAGATATATTTTATATATCTATATATATATATATATATATATATATATTATATCATATATTATGTATTATATATATGGGGATATGCCCATTCTTTTGTGGAAGCTACAAACGGAATATGACAATGTTAATATCAATTGTATGAGCTTAAGCAGCGTACATCTAAAAATACGTTGCAATTCGATTCAAGATATAGCCCAGGTCATTCTAACATATGTCTTTCCTCAATATTGCTTAACAAATCATAGATGTTTAGTATAGGCACATGACGTAAATATTACGTGCGATTGCGAAATTGGGCCTGCAACTGCAATATATTCATTGAGATACGTACACATAGTTGTGATATGATATTCTCCTTACATATATGTACTTATGCATGTGTGTGTGTATGTATGTATACATAGGTGTATATGTAGATATATATGTATATATGTATATGTAGATATATATATATGTATATATATACATGTATATTTATATATATATATATATATATATATATATATATATATATATATATATATATATATATATATATATATATATATATATATATATATATATATATATATATAAATATATATGATATGCTCCCTGCTTATGCCTTTTCTATACGCAAATATTCCTCTTATGGCTTTATAGGACCAGCAAAATGGATATTTCAATGTTAATACCATTTCTATGAGCAGCGGCAGCACACTTCTAAAAATCCTTTCAATTTACAGTCGAAATATGGGCCTGGTTATTCCAGCATGTGCATTTCTTGTCCGTTATTGATTCTTATAAAATCATCGTGATCTTCATATATCTTTTCATTAAATCAAACGTATTTAAAATTTGAACGTGTATCATGAAAAGTAATGTTTAGAAAGATTTACAACGTATTATTAAATATTCGTAACATCATGACACGCCAGGCTTTCTAACAATCTTATTAGAAAGTTTCAAAATAACACAGGGCATGTTTATGAAAGACACTAATAAGGAACGTGTACATGTTAGCACACAGAAATGGCTAGCAGAGGGGCAACTACGGAATGATGAGGAAAATGTTGCGGTGGAAATGTTATCAGCGTATAAAATGCTTTGCAGCATTTCATCGTACTCTAAGTTCTTTTTTATCTTGATAATCATTGTAATGATGATGATAATTAAGTGGATAAACAAACTGCCGCTGCTGCTGCTTCTGCTGCTACTGCTGTACTTGCAGATGACGTGATGTCCTATGATTGATATTAATACTTGCTTGTATTTAACAAAGGAAGAAGACAGGAGATTTCAAGGGCATGAAACGACGAATTATGTACAATAGAGTATTCGACTGGTTGTAAATTATATCAACCGGAAGAAGATGAAAAGCAAAGCTAATCTTATTAGGAGAGTTTGATCTTAGAATGTAAAGAGCTGCACTAAATACTACAAAGCTCTCTCTTCGATGCCCGGGAGATTCTGCGAATCAACCGAGCTTTTTAATAATAATACTAACAGAAATACTACTAGATATTGTATGATAATACTGTAAAATATAGTCGGCTGTCAATTGCATGTATGTCTGTATGAAATGTATACCGCAATTTTGTAATTGTTTGAGGTGCCTGTGTAGCCAGGAGTAAATGTAGATACATTCTCAAACACATCACATTCGAACTAACTTAACACCCTGGGTTTGACACTATTAGTATTAATAGAGGCAACCACAGATAGACTGACACTCATTGCTGTTGAGTAGAATGAGGCAACAGCGGTCACAACACGAGGCAACGAAGATCACAACATGAGGCAGCAAAGATCACAAGAGAATATCAGCTGTATATCAGCTGCAGCAAGTCCGAAGCGTTGGATGTTGGACGCTGTAAGTAGTCAGTAAATAGGTTAACCGCTGAGTGTTCTGGCACCGTTGTGTACGTTGAGACAAGGTCAAGACTAAAGGCGTATCTGTTTTGCCTGTGTTGGTCTAGGGGTAATTGGTGCAGTCTTTTGATGACTTCGTCGGAGTTTTTGACGTGTCCCGGAAAGGTGGAGAGTATGCGTTTCAGGATATGAGAAAGTAACCAGGATATTTTATATAGAGGTCCTTCCATGCTGGAGACGATGGGTCTAATCTGGATCGTGTTGCTATTCTTGTGCGATTTAATGAGGTGATAAAATCTGGGTAATCTACTGTTCTTTGTGATGAAGTTGTTCTTGAATTTATTATGTACTTGTCTCCGTCTACAGATGTCCGTTCATGTGGTGTTAATTCGGTCCTCAATCCTGGTCGCAGTTATATCTGTCACTTCAGAATATGCTTTTTCATTTCTTAAATGTTCTTGTGCCAGTCTATCATATATTTCACAAGAAATCAAGCAGATTTCTTTTCCTTTATCTGATGATAAGTATACAAGGTGTTTGTTTTTTTTAGTTTAGTCAGTGTTTTATGTTGTGCCTTGGTTAAGTTTGGGGTTATATTCGATTCCTTCCTTAAGACGTTGGACAGTTTCAATCATAATAGCGTCCAACATCCAACGCTTCGGACTTACCGCTGCTGATATACATCAAGTTTTGCCCATCATCGTGGACAACACCTACTTCGCTTTCCAGGACCATATATACAAACAGACAACAGGTCTGTCCATGCGATCCAGTCTCTCGGGCCTCCTAGCCATCACTTATATGAAACATCTGGAACGTCGAGCACTCAGCATCTGCCGCTCATGCGCCTTCTTCATCAGGTACGTAGATGACATCCCCATACTCAAAACCTCCCGTGAAGAAGCTGAGTGAATAATCACGACGTTCAATAACATGTACATGAACATAAAGTTTACTATAGAACATCCTGACATCACTGGATCACTATCATTACTTGACTTCAAACTGAATATAACGGAAGAAGGGAAGTTCTACAGGAAAGCAGCCAGTAGAGATATGTTTGTCCAATACAATTCAGCACTTGCACTCGGTGCCAAAATAAGATACGCCAGAAATGAACTTGCATGCATCCAAGGCAAATGCAGCAGAACGGAGGACAAGTTGACTCACACTACACGCTTCCTAGATATATTGAAAACCAACGGATATCCTAGATCCATTGTAAGTCGGCTTAAGCATCCAAGACGACCAACACGCCGAACATATAGAAAACCCAGCAACACATGCTTCCTTAAAATACCCCATTTTAGCGAGAGGATAACTACAGCCATCCGAAGACCCATAAGAAGTGAAGGGCAAGACATACAACTAGCACACCCCGGCCCCTCTCTGAGAGGACACCTCGCAAAGAAACGAACAAGGGACAACAATCAATGCACACTAACAAATTGTCCCATCCGTGACACAGATTTATGCCAACGAGTAAATGTTGTGTATAGAATACAATGTGACAAATGCAACAAGTTCTACGTGGGTATCACAACACGACCGTAACACTCCACATCAAAGAACATCTGAACACAAGAGCCTCCTCCTTCAGAAAACATCTAGACAAATGCCGGAACACTGACAAAAGCATAACAGTCACAATTGAGGTCAATAAAAGAAATTTGGGTAATTTAAGAATTAAGGAAGCTATACTCATACACAGACTGGGACCCCAAATTAACAACAGGTTGGAGGTTGGTAATCAATATATTATTTAGTTACATCTGGATGCGTGTCGGTTCATTCTTAATAACATGGTCATGTATTGTTTATAACAAAAAAAAGAGGAAAAATAAGGAAAAAGAGGGAAGCTGCACGTATAACACATAACTTAGAAGCAGCGCTACAGATGTACCAACACGCACGAGATAGAGACGTAGCCGTCCTCATGCACTTCTCATGAGGAATTCCTGAAGGAGCTTCCGGAGACCACTACTGAGGCGCTTCCGAAAAAAAGGAAAGCCGTTGGAAAACAGATTATAGCAGCGACTTCATCTAAGAATATCTGAAGAAGGAATTATATTCCGAAATATCATCGGACTATAGATAACTAAATTACAAGAGGTATATAGTCCATGTTTTGTATTATAGTGCATTGTTGTACCATTCAAAACTTTTTATTCTTTATATAAATATATAGGGGAGAATTCACGAAACAACAACAGACGATGACAGGTGGTGTAAACAACAAATGGATGTATTAGTATAACGCTCGGGAATAGAGAAAGTTTTTAACGTTTCAAGCCTACGTTCTTCAACAGAAAGGAACACAGAAAGAAATAACGAAAGAAACAAAGAGAGAAAAAATATTACATATATATATATATATATATGACGGGCTTCTTTCAGTTTCTTTCTGCCATATCCACTCACAAGGCTTTGGTCAGCCCGAGTGTATAGTAAAAATCACTTGCCCAGAGTGCCACGCACTAGAACTGAACCTGGAACCATGTGGCTGGTAAGCTAGCTACTTACCGCACAGTCACTCCTATATATATATGCTTATGTGTGCATACCCACACATGATACTGCACGCACACACGTCTTGTCTCGTATGCAAAAACAGGAAACTGTGCGCATCTACACACGCAATATACGTTCATAATTGTTTCTATCTTTTTATATGCATGTATATTTGTACGTGTGTTTGCGAGTTTCTCTAAATGAATACGTGCGCTTATAGATATGTGCATATGTATGGATATGTATGTATGTATGTTGATATTTGATTGATTCATTATTTCACAGAGGCGAATGTTGGTGTTTTCATATGCACATGCAGTTGTGCATGCTTGTATATGTATACGCGTGTGTGTTCGCGCGTGCATTTGTTTCTGTATTTTCATGTTTGTGTGCCTTCATGTGTCGTGTTGGTGAAGTCGCATAGAAACATAGAGAAATATGTTCATATCAAAAATAAGTATAGAATTATACGTATTTTCAACGTGTACATATTTCAGTTATGTATATCCTATTAAGTTCTTTTGCTTTTATCAGCAGTTACTCGCATTTTATGATTTGATAGTGCGTTTAACAAAATCATTTATGCTGAACATTCTTTTTGAAGTTATCCGTTTTGCTAAACGATTTGGCAGCAGAAGCTGAGCTCTAGCATGCGCAAAATGTGTTCGGTGTCGAGCGCTGCAATGTAGGGATGCGAATTAGTGTTGCGAACATTATCATTAGTCCGCTGAAGTAAAGCCTCCCAGTGCATTCTGTATTTTAGTGGAATTTAACTGAAACACGTGGAAACGTTTAAGGTTCTCGAGGCTGTATTCATAAATGAGAGACAGAGAACAGAAGGCTGAACTGGATACTAGAACTTCAGTTGTCATCACAGTAATGTGGCAAGTCCTGTATTCGATCCGATAAACTTATCCTCAATTCGGATTCCATCCCTATCCTCACCTGTGTTCATGAATGTTAGATATGACCGAAGAAATACGATCGCGAATACAAATGGCCGAAATTGGATTCTTTGAAGAGCCTCTAGAGTAACGTTACTCAACTGGTTACGTAACTCGTAGATTTGGGTCGAGATCTCCAGGTCGAGGTGCCACTCTTGGCACTAAAATTTGGAAAGACAGTCTCTTAATACCGCGCCAACTGACTGCAGACCTCGGGGTCGACAAAGAAGGACATGGTTGAATAATATCCATGGTCTCAGTTGATCATGCTTCGGAATTCAGCAGCAATGTGAAATGGAGATTGATTCTGTTGGAAACCTTTAGAGGATGTACCTCATGACTCTACGCCCACAGCTTTTCGAGTAATACTGGATGAGAAGGAATGATAGATTTGTCATCTAACCACTCAAATATTAATATCATTAATTTAGATATTTGAATAATTCCAGCAAACCGTATTTTGTTTCTGTTGTGTAAGACTGTAAATAGTTCCTTCTGTTGCAATATAATACACGTTTCTCAACGTGAAAGTCGAAAATACTCAATGAAGCAAAGCGTGACACGGGACAGTAGATTAATATAAGGATGTTTTAACATATTTGCTTTCACATACCGTATCCCAATATATGTTATGGACCTGATCATATACTTCAAACAGGAAAATACTATGCAAAATATAGATGAATTATTCAAAGAGTGAGATGTAAGATAGGTGTTCTCATATTTCGAAATATAATACACATTGCAATAGTGGTTCACTCCTTTCAATGAAGATGAATCTCATTCAGATGACTACAATCGTACATTTATTTCATTTCGTGGCTCTATCGAACACATTTTAACATACATCCTTTCACTCCTTTACACGATGCCCTAGGATAATTTCAATGCATACAAGATGTCATAAAGTATAATGTAATCACAAAGGATATTATCCTGAGAATCTTTTAACCGTTCGTATTCAATTATTACATGTAATGTAAAGTTAACTTATGGTAATCCCCTTACCATTCGTTTGACGAACCGTCAATCTAATCTCGGCAATTCTACCGAAAAGAATTTAGATATACATGGCTAATATTCATTCTGATACTGGTATTGTATATGTGTGTGTATGTGTGTGCGTGTTTGATGGGGGATCTGTGTGTCTGTGTTTGAGTGTGTGTGTATGTATGTACGTATATGTATTTTTTATTCTTTTATTCTTTTAATGGTTTCAGTAGTAGAACTGCGGCCATTCTGGAGCATTGCTTTAACTTATTTTGTATTCGCTGTTATTGTCGCTTCATGAAAGGACTGGTCAATGATTGAGTTTTTAGAAGCTGATCTTCCTTGAGTAGATACTTGAATGCTTGGCTGGTCTGGTTCCCTCGTAGGAGTTTAAACATTTTTTTTCTTTTTTTTCATCTTTCAGTAGATGTTCCCGTTATATTCTAATTTCCTTAAGTAACCAGTCGAACACTTTGGGGCCTCTAAATATCAATATGTTACGATAGGCTGTTTTTCTTTGTGATTTCGAAATTGATATATTTGGAAGCTGACAGCATCTGCTAGTTCGTGCATTAAAGTTCTCTCTAATACCGAAATCTGGAACATGCCCCTCCAGGATTTTCAATACGTATATGATCGCACATCTTAGTCTTCGGCGTTCAAGAAAGTAAATACGAAGAACTGTCGATCATTCTCAGTAATTAAGGCTTTTAAACAAAAATATTTTACTGGTGAACTTTCTTTGTAACCTTTCACTTTCTCCTATATGAGACCTGATGTGTTAGGAGATTAAAGCTGTGAGCAAAGCTGCTCTGAACTAGAGTTTCCATAGTGTTAGCATAATTACCAGTTCTCTTGTCACGAAGGTACGTTGGATCCGTCCTAAGAGATGTTTACATTTGGAGGTCAGTTTGGTGATGTGGCTGATGAAAGGTGCATTATTTAACATGATTATCCCCTTGTCCCTTATGCCGGTGTAAATATTGTGACTGCTGTTTATTCCTTTCGTAATGAAGAACCGGAAATTTTGGTGCATTAAATTTCATATTGATTTTTATCTCATCATTGATAAATGATGTTTAGCTCATTTGGGAATGCGACGGTACCTTCTGGAGTTTGGACAACCATCGACAGTTCTGTATCATCGGTATAACTCGTTAAGTTGGCCCAGTGCACTTTTGATCTTATATCTGATAGGGTGATGACAAATAAATTTGGTCCTAGAACCTTTGCTTCTTTGTATACTAATTACTACAGGTGACTTAGCAGAGAGAAAACCATTTATAGTAACGGATTGATTTCTACCGCGTAGGAAGTCAAAGAGACACCCTCTAACTTTACCGGTGACACCGCGATGTTTTAACATATGACAGATGATTCCATAACAAAATATTGTCAAAAGCCTTATCAAGATCAAGGTATACGCAGTCAGTGTTCTTTCCTTACGAGAGATTATTGAGAATAGTATTATGGTGCTGCAATAGTTCTGACAGGCAACTTAAGTGCAGCCAGAAAGTCATGTTGTGTGTCGTCTCAGAGGCTGTTTACCTCACGGTACGTAATTAGCCTTTATCAGACAAGGCGTTCGATAACTTTAGGTGTATAAGACGTGGGAGAAACAAGTCTATATTTTGTAACTTCAGCCTTGCTACCTCCCTTGTGTATTGGAGTTACTACTGCGCATTTCTGCTGCTGCTGAGGCTGCTATAAGCTGTGCGCTTTGTTATTGGTTGGCGTTGGATGGAGTTGGCTGGCGTTAGGTGGCGTTGCTTGTTCGAATTGCAAGTCTTGTCTCGGGTAAATGGGTGAAGCTACTGTCACTGCGTATGCACAATCTCTCGCATTGGGTATATTGGCAAGTTTTGGGTCTCGTGTATTCATAAATTTTGTTTTCTTTACAGCTGCCAGATTTATCATGGAGTGGTGAGGTATACATTCAGACTGAGGCGGGCAGTGGGGGTAAGAATGGAGTGATTCGTCAGTAGTAGTAGTAGTAGCAGTAGTAGTAGTAGTAGTAGCAGTAGTAGTAGTAGTAGTAGTAGTAGTAGTAGTAGTAGTAGTAGTAGTAGTAGAACAGAATGACGATGCTGATGATGGATCGCTTGTGTTCTGAGAGAAGAATTTAAGTGGCCTGACGTTGGAGAATGTGTTCTTTAATAGGTCATCAATGGTGCTAATATTGAGGAGAGTCTGTGACTGCCATCTTGTTGTTTAGTTGTGGTAAAGTAGTAGTAGTAGTAGTAGTAGTAGTAGTAGTAGTAGTAGTAGTAGTAGTAGTAGTAGTAGTAGTAGTAGAACACGATAACAATGATGATGATAGGTCAGTTATAGTATTCTGAGGAGATGAATAATGTCGATATAAAGGGCTGTTGATAATGGAGTTTAGCAGGTCATCAATTCTGCTAGTATTAAGAAGTGGCCGAGGCAGATGCTGCTGCTGTTGCTGTTGTTGTTCTTGTTACTGTCGTTTTGCTTGTTAAAGTGTAGTTGGAGAAAATGCATGTTTTATCTTTTGCTTCAGTCATTTGATCGCGGTCATACTGGGGCACTGTCTTGAAAGGATTTAGTCGAACAAATCGACCACAAGACTTGTTTTTTAAGCCTAGTACTTATTCTATCGTTCGTCTTGGCTGAACCGCTAGATTACGGGGACGTAAACACACCAACACCGGTTGTCAAGTGGTGATGGTGGTGGTTGGAGGACACCATGTGTATGTGTCCTCCAACATACACATAGATACACATATATACGACAGACTTCTTTCAGGTTCCATCTACCAAGTTCCCTCTCAGTGCTTTGCTCGGCCCGAGTCTACAGTAAACGTTTATAGTAAACGCTGTAGTAAACGTTTACCTACTACCACGTTGTCATATACTATGTATGATCTTTCTTTGTGTTTAATCTAAGTTATTGAGAAGGTTCAAGCCGTTTGCTAACAAAGCAACAAGTCTTTTTGAGTTAAGAGATTTTCCGATGTTTGTAAATAGTTGGTTAAGTTCGTGTGTTGGTTGAAATGTCGACGTATTCACTCAAGTGTGTGCGTCTATACACAGAGCAATCTCACAGGGATAATTTTTGGAATGTCTTACAAATCTTCACTGAGCCACTAATAGATTGGATTTAGAATATCCACATCATTTTCGTTTACTTTTTCTCCCCGCAAGATCGAGTTCTGCTAGGTTTTTGCGCAAATTTGTTGGTATATAACCTAACGCACCTATGGTGGTAGGTACAAATGAGAATTCAAAGTCAGAGTACAATAGCTGTAAATTCGGCATTAATTTGCCATAATTTTCTGTTTTTTTTCTGGAATTATGATTGTACATTAACATCTGCTGGGAAACTACTTTTTACAACGGTACATGATTTTTTTCCCCTGTTCCACAGTGCAATATCATGGATGTTATATTTGAACCAAACTCATTTTATTAACGAGATGTTCCACCAGTATTCTGACACTTTATTTTCATGTATTATATAGTCGAGGACAACTGTTTGGAAGATAGGTCTGAAAATTAGAATCTTCATATTAAATGTCCAAACTTATATTTACTATACTACTGGTCATCGGTTCAGCTATTAGGTAAGTATACATCTATGTTGCATATATTTGAATCAAACTGTGCTTCAGCAAAACAATTCTAATTTTTCACAATTGTTCCACACATTTGGCCACGACTGTATGTAAATCTGTAAACGTAACTGTTAACTTTATTGTATGTTTTACATAACATTACCACAAATACATAATTTCAGATATTTATTACTTAAATGATAACGATGCTTACCAATTGTCAGAGCTTTTAAACAATAGCTGTCATGCATTCTTCTATTCAGTAAATTGAATATTTACTCCATATTATATTGTAGGTTCTTTTCCCTGGGTAAATCAAACATGTAAATAATATATTGAGATTAGGTAAGTGTATAGCACTCATGTCACCTACGTTTACAGTAACATAGAATGACATACAAGAAAAAGCATTCCTACAATATGCGCCTTATATAGGGCTCTTATAGTGAGTGTATTAATATAATTTCTGCACAGTAATTCATTGGAGTATGAATGGATGTATATTGATATTTCAGATACGATTTGAAGATAATGGAGATTAATAGCACCAAGTTTTGTTTTTCAATGTATTAATTGCCCACCCGTTATTGCTACAATTGCTATTCTCAAGGAGATTTTGCAATACACGTTAGATTGGATTCCAATAAGACGATATCGGCTGAAAACACCTGGCTGTTTATAAATTAAGTACATTTTTTCATATTGCAGTTTGCTATGTTTATACACTGGCTTTCATTATTCCCGTCCTTCATAGCATGCATATTCATTGAGTGCCTCAAACAAAATGGAGCTTAATGTAAGTTAATATTAAATATCAATGATTGATGCTTTTAAGCTTCGATTGTCTTCATTATCTAGGTGATTACTGAATATAATCACACCAGATTTATATCTGCTGAAAAGCAACCAGAATATTTGCTGTAGCCCATCTTTTATACCAAGGCAAAACAATCTACATGATAACACTTCCAATCAATTAAGATCAGAAGCCATGAGAGCCACTGCCTGGTACTGCATCCGGGCATTTATTATTATTATTATTATTATTATTATTATTATTATTATTATTATTATTATTATTATTATTATTATTATTATTATTATTTAATCTGGATGTTTGTTACAATCACTTGCCGAGACACCTAGCGTCTTAGGGCGAATGAAGTTTTAGGACGTGAAGTGGCAGGGAATAATAATAATAATAATAATTATTATTATTATTGTTCAGTAGTTTTATTTTTATAACGTGCTTTCACTTCACTACCGAGCGCAGCTCTGTGCGCCTTGGGTATGTGCTGTGGTTTGCTGTGGTGTTCTTATGTTTACTGTATTGAAAGTGTTTTGCGTAGAATGTGTGCAGTACCCAGTAGTGCAATTTTCTGTATGTTATATATATTTGTAAGTCCTGGTGTTTTTGTTATGTATTTGTCTGAATATTTTTTTATTATACCTAAGGCACCTACTATGATAGGAATTGTTTCTGTTTTTAGATTCCACATTCAAGTTACCTCTATTTACAGGTCTTTGTATTTTGAACGTTTTTCCATTTCTTTTAGAGAAACGTTGTCATCTGCTGGTATTGATACATCAATTAGAAAGCATTTTTTTTCTTCATGATCTTTGACAACTATATCTGGTCTATTTGCCTTAATTTCTCTATCTGTGTGTATTGGCATATCCCAGAGTATGGTTGCTTTCTCGTTTTCTGTGACCTTTTCTGGTGTGTGTTTATACCATCTTTTTTCTGTTGTTATTCCATAGTGTTGGCATAGCTTCCAGTGTATATAGATCCCAGCTCTGTCGTGTCTGTGAATATATTCCTTCTTAGCCAGGACTGGGAAGCCAGAGATAATATGATTTATTGTTTCTTGTCCATCTCCACATATTCTACAGTTACTTATTATATTTCTTTTCATTATGTGTTTTTGGTAATTTCTGGTGGGGAGGCTCTGGTCTTGTGCAGCAATTAAAAATCCTTCAGTCTCTGCTCTGAGTCCTGAGCTTCTCAGCCATTGCTGGGATTTTTCTCTGTCTATTTCTTTTGCATTTAGTTTAGCCCAGTATTTACCATGTAGGGGCTTTTCTTGCCATCGTTTTATCATGGTCCGTTGCTGTTCTAGTTTTAGTTTCGATTTCATTTGTTTTATAGCTTTTGTTGTTTATTCTTCTTCTTCTTCTTCTTCTTCTTCTTCTTCTTCTTCTTCTTCTTCTTCTTCTTCTTCTTCTTCTTCTTCTTCGTATTTGTTAGGTAGATTGATTTCTTGTTTGTATTTGTCAGCTTCCTTAAATACTGAAAACAGTTTTTTGTTTTGCTCGTGTTTTGTGGCTATTTGTATTAATTTTCCGTGCTTCTGGAGTAGGTATTTTTGCAGTCCTATGGTGGTTATTTTATAATAGTTTTCTAGCTGTATAAGACCCCTGCCACCTTTTGTGCGTTGTATATATAGCCTTTCTATGTCAGATTTTGGGTGGTGCATCCTATATCCTGTCATTATTTTTCTTGATTTCCTGTCTATTTTACATAGTTCGTTTAGTGTCCAGTTAAGGATGTTGTAGCTGTAGCTTATAACTGGGACAGCTAAAGTGTTGATACCCATTATCTTGTTTTTAGCATTGTGCTCTGTTTTTAGTATTTATCTAACTCGTCTATAGTACTCTTTCTTTATTTTTTCTTTCATTTGTGTATGTTGTATCCTATCTAGTTCATTGACTCCTAAATATTTATATGGTTGGCTTTCGTCTAGTTCTCATATTTCATTGGCTTTATCTAGTGTTATATTGCTACTTTTAACTAATGTTCCTCTTTACAGGGTTGCTTTGGCACATTTTTCTAATCCGAATTTCATATCTATTTCCTTGGTAAAGCCGTGTACTGTCTGTAGTAGTGTTTCTAGCTCTTTGTCGTTTTTAGCATATAATTTTAGGTCATCCATATATAGAAGGTGGCTGACTGTTTTTCCGTAGCATTTGTAACCGCATCCAGTTCTATTTAGCAATTCTGTTAAAGGTGTGAGTTCCAGGCAGAACAGGAGTGGAGAGAGCGTGTCTCCCTGGAATATTCCTCTTCTAATGGGGATGGCTTTCGTTTTCACAAGTCCCTATTTTGTTTGGAGCTGTAGCACTGTCTGCCATTTGTTCATTGAGTGCTCTATGTATTTTATGATAATTGGTGCCACCTTGTTTATGGCTGGTGTTTCCAGAATCCACGCGTGGGGAACACTGTCGAAAGCCTTTTGGTAGTCCACCCAGGCCATACTGAGGCCTTTCTTCTTTCTGCGGCTGTCTTCAGTTATGGCTTTATTGATCAATTATTATTATTATTATTATTATTATTATTATTATTATTATTATTATTATTATTAATATTATTATCATTATTATTATTATTATTGTTGCTGTTTTTGTTGTTGTTATTTTTATTATTGTTATTATTATTATTATTATTTTATTGTCTTTGCACAGTTTCGAATGCTGGAGATGTACTATAGTGTCAGTTGTTCACTACCTGTGAACTAAGGTAACACCCCTTATTCTTCGAGCACCATCCGGAATATTTGAATGGTTCCAAGCAGTGCTGTTTTCTGCAAGTGCTCCACCCTAATTGCAGCCACTATTTGTTCCATGTACTTCTCAACAGATTTACCCACCGTATCCAGGGCTCCGACAATTATTCTGTACTACTACCACCTTTTTCATCAACCACAATTGCTTAACCTCCCAAGATAACCTGTTATATCTATCGATTTTCCTTTCTTTCTTATGGCATTCATTGTTGTCAGCTGGGCCTACTATATCTATGATCCAGCTTCGTTCGCTTTCTTTCTCAACTAACACTATGTGTGCCTTCTTATTCTCTATCGCATGGTCGCACTGATTCATAAAATCCCATAGGATCTTTGCATTATCATTTTCAATGATGCCTTCAGGTTTATGTTCTTACAACTATTTCGCTCTGTCAAGTCCATACTTGTTGCAAAATATCCAATGGACAATCATCATCATCATTATTATTTTTATTATTGAGTGAGGGAGCATCGCATGCCATCAAAGTCCAGCATACGACGCCCAGTAAACACATCATGACTACCCGTCTGTTAAGGGTACACCAAGCATATGCATCACAACCATATGTTCGTGACATGGTGATCTCATATCAAGATAAACAGCGCATCACCTTTCAGGTCGGAGCGTTAGAATTTTCTTCAGATCGAGTAGCCCATCCTGCTCAAAATGTCCCTGAGCTACTCTAAACACATGGCTATGACGCTCCCCCACTACTTCTGCTCGTGATCAGAGATGCGCATATCCCCAGACAGGAAGGGACGTGCTCAATTGGTTAAGGTGAAACAACTGACAAGCAAATTTGTCTTATGGAGCAGAATGTTTATTGTAACCCATCTTTTATACCAATGTACATGTTAACACTTCCAATCAGTTAAGACCAAAAACAACGAGAGCCACTGCTTTGTTGTTATTATTATCATCATTATTATTACTATTATTATTATTATTATTATTATTATTAGTAGTAGTAGTAGTAGTAGTAGTAGTAGTAGTAGTAGTAGTAGTAGTATTACTACTATTATTATTATTATTATTATTATTTTTGTTGTTGTTGTTGTTGTTGTTGTTGTTGTTGTTACTGTTATTATCATTATCATCATTATTATAATTGTTGTTGTTATAAACAACCCGTTTTCATTCTTGACACATTCATTCAAAAACGCGCAAGTACGAATTATCATGAGATGAAGTGTCGAAGAATTTACCTAAGTGATGTCGGGAATCATGCTTCCTTTACAAAGTTGCAGATCCATTCAGCATTAATGTGAGTGTATGCGCGTGTTTTATGCTTTCTAAACTGTGGCTGAGGAAAAAAGAAACAAAATTGTTAGCGCACTGATATATGGGGCGATGCGCTACAGGGATGACAGCAACAAAATTAAGCCTTAGTAGTGATGTAAATTATTAGATTTGACAGGTACTAAATCCTGATATAATCGCCCGTGTCATGTGCTCGTGTGAGGTGTATACATTCTGCGACTGATATACGTCCTACTGTGTGAGGAAAAAATGTAATAAAACTCATAGTACACGACAGAAGTTTATCTCTAGTTGGTGTAGTTGTAAGAGACATTTGAGTGCGTTCTGCCCAGAGGAGCTAGAAAGACAGAGAAAGAGAAGAAGGGGACGCAAGCAAAAATAACAACGTCTTAAAGAAAACTACCGTTCGCAAGCATAGCTTGAGAAGATGGGCGGATATCATCTTTTTATCGGTACCTCTAGGTTAAGGCCAAGACTATTGTTATATTCCGATATCACAACATTTTATTTTTGCGATGAGAATGAATGCATTTATGAATCAGACTGACAATCTATTTTACCAATGCCTCTGATATTGTGAGGAAGAGTTCCATTTGTATTTCATTTCGTATTTCAAAAACGACATATTCAACATTCACTACATCTCTAAAACCATTACAATAATCATCATCATCATCATCATCATCACCATCATCATCATCATCATCATCATTATCATCATCCTAATTATCATTATCATCACCATCTACAATAACAATAGCAACAACCTCATCAATATCATTATCTACATCCTCAACGCTGTAATTCAGCTTTACCTCCATATTATCATCTTCATCCACATCACATTCAGTATCACTTTGACTGTTTGCTATTGCCACCATCTTTATTTCCAACATGACAGCCCTCACCAGAAAAACTATTTTTATTGTTCTTCTTGTTAGATTTAACATTACGAATGGGAACACCATTTTATATAATGGAAATTTATGCTATTATGAATCTATAGATAAATAAACAGAAATATATCAAATAGGACAGACCAGGGTTCGTTTGATTTTCGGCTCCAACTAAGCAATAACTTCCAACTGATTACACTGAAACCATTGCATTAAGAGAAATGCCGTAATTCACCGTGTAAAAGTGTTTTGCTTTGTTTATGATATTTTGTTTCCTGAGAGTTCGTGTCATATATTTGTTGGATATTTTACTTTTATTTTGTAACGTTTTTAATGTTGCTATTGTCGATATTAAGTAAACTCATTTTTATATTAAGTTCTATGTTTTACTTGATTCAAAACGACAACAGGCGTTTTTTAACAAGTCGGTAGTTAAATACTTTACGCTTTTCCTAAATCGGTTTTTAGTTTTGGCTTTGGTTTTCCAGATATTTTAAACAAAGATAGGTTGGTGGAGGAGAGAGATTTGTGAAGCATTTAAGGGGGACTGAAATTGTAATTTAATAGTTAACATTCTATTTATTTTCCTGATTTTGCTTTGAATATTTAGCAGTGTATTACTGGTTTCCTGGCATATCCTAAAGGTTCTGATGGCAAAATGATTGAAAATGTTACTTCATAGGAAGCAACTATATAAAATACTACCAGATCTAGACTATAACTTATAGCATTAAAGAAATATTGTCAATTTACCCATAATACAATAAGGCAGAAACGATGGGAATGAGTCGTTAACCATTGAATGAAATACAATATCAAAATCTTGTTAATCATTTACAAACCTATAAAAGATAAAACATCTCATCTCCTCGAGAGTGATGCGAAAAGAACATGAATGGAATGAACATGAAGTGGAATGTAAATTTGAAATGAGCATGAAGTGGAATGTAAATTTGAAATGAGCATGAAGTGGAATGTAAATTTTCTACAGTTCCATCCACATATAATTTTCCCTTAGTCAAAGTTAATGTTAAACCAGTCTCTTTGAATTCTTCAAGCAGAGGAAATTAAAGGAGGTATCATACACATCGATTGCCAACGAAATATGATGTAGTTTAATTTCCTTCCTTTGAAAGTTTCTTTAAATGGTGCTTATTTAAACGTCGGTTATCATATTAGTCAACAACTAATTAGATCATTCATTAGCAAAATGTTTAATTTTGTGTAACCACAAAATGAACACAAATTTTATTTTGCTCTTACTTCCATCGATTCTAATGACATGTTGTTAGTCGTAACTTTGTTATATTTGTTGCATAATTCAAATCAAGTTATGTCAGGAGAGTAAATTGTACTAAAAAGTAACGATAACTTATCCCGTCTTTAAAGGTGTCAAATTCAATGAAACTTCTTTGGTCGTTTCAAACACTTCAGATACATTGTCGTATGACTTTCATTTTAGCTTGATACGCTGAGCTTCTGAAAAGTGCGAATTGGATTAGCAACACTACATATTAACAAAAGAGAATTAGGCTGTCGTCATTGTAGTTAATGAATCCGAAAGCAGCATTAATCGAGCAAACCCATTAGCAAACATAACACAATATTGACTATATTATCTTTATAAGTGCAAGTATAACGTTACCTACTGTGTACTTTAGGCGACCGACAGTATGTCGAGAGCAGACACAGAGGTTTGTTTCAGAGACATGTTGATCATTGTATTCTTCAGTATTTTAGTTGATTATCTTCAGTAAAGTCGACGAATTTGCAAAACTGTTAAACGGTTCTTTTCGTTAAACGGTTCTTTTCTTTGTTTCTTCTACTTGTTTCAGCCATTTGACTGCAGCCATAGTGAAGCACCGCCTTTAGTCGAACAAAGGACACCAGGACTTATTCTTTGTAAGCCTCGTACTTATTCCATGTACCTCATAGCTATTCCATCTGCTAAGTTACGGGGACGTAAACACACCAACATCGGTTGTCAAGCGATGGTGCGGGGACAGTCACAGACATACAAATACATACACACACACATATATACGACGGGCTTCTTTCAGTTTCCGTCTACCGAATCCACTCACCAGGCTTTGGTCGGCCCGAGGCTATAGTAGAAGACACGCAAGGAGCCATGTAGTGAGACCGAACCCGGAACCATGTGGTTGAGAAGCAAGCTTCTTACCACACAGCCACTACTGCGCCTTTAATCTCATTGTATCCACACTAAATTTCTGCGCTTGGTACCGTTATTCCAACGACTACAACTCCGACGGTCGTCATTTCGGATTGATAAAATCATAGCAATCTAGGGTGATAGATTACTGAAACTGTCACCGTATGGGACAAGATGCTTTGTGGTAACTGTTTCGGGATCTTGCGTTTTCACAGCAACAACGCAACAACACCAATTACTAATTTTATAGCGGCGCTCTTTAACATGAACAACATCGGAAGCACTTAGAATGAGATCTGCGAAAATGGGCAACTGCTAGATTTCTAGAAAAAAGACCTTGTCTAAACCTGCCCTTAAGGACTCGGATAAATTTCCAACCCTGACCGGCGAGACTCCGGATAATGTTTCCTGTTATTTTATCCATCCGTTTAACGCTATCCAGTATATAATTTTAAATATCGAATTATCAATATAGTTACTTATTGAACGGGTATGTTTAAAATTTAGAACAAGAATCAATACTTTTCAGAGATTGTCTCTAAATCAAAAATGAGTAGAAGGAAGTTTTTTTTTTCACTAGACCGGGTTGTTAGCCCAGTGCTAAATCCCAACCTGGAGGACCAATTCAGTACTCTTTGTCTGGTCTCTAACCTTCAACCTGTCTGGCTTAGGTGGCCCTACCAGGAAACAAATCTACTGCCAGTATAGCTCTCGTGGTCATGGAGACACACAAGCCCGGCAACCAACGATAAGGTGTTACTCATCTGCCGCAACGGCACTCTCAAACGACGTGGTTGAGGAAGAGTCCTCTCCGGTAGGACGCATGATGGGAGCTGGTGAAAGCCTTCAGGAAGCTAGTGCACCGACATCTTTTCTGGTGACCAAGACCGAAACCAGAATAGGGACCTAAAACATCCGAACCCTATATGAGGCAGAAGAAAGAGTACACGCGTGTAGAGATATGCAATTACAATCAGAATATTCTTGACCTGTGCGAGTCAACATGGACGGGAACGGGATGTTCAAGGCTCACAAAGGGCGACAGCATCATCTACTCTGGACAGAAAGAAAGCCAGGCACATACGCACGGAGTAGCGCTGCTGATGATACCTGCAGCAACAGGAGCAATGCTGTCCTGGGACCCAGTGTCACCAAGGATCCTGACTGCAAGATCCAAATCAAAGGATAGGAAAGTTACTATCTTACAGTGCACCCAAAAATGCAGCAAATATAGTGGACAAAGAAGAATTTTATGAGTAACTCCAAGTGGTTATGGATAAAACACCAAAGAAATATCTGGAGATTCTCGTGGAAGACTGGAATGCAAAAGTTGGGACAGACAATAAACACAGAGAATGGTTCATGGGCAAACATGGCATCGGAAGACAAAATAAAAATGGCGAACTTTTTACAGACTTTTGCTCATTAAACGACCTAGTCATAGGAGGCACTGCCTTTCCCCACAAGAAAATCCACAAGACAACAGGGAATTCCCCAGACGGCAATGTTGAGAACCAGATTGCCGAATTCACCTTGACAGAAAGTGGAGAAAGAGTGCATGACATCAGGATGAAGAGGGGAACTGCTACAGCATCGGATCACCACCTGGTAGTGGCCGTTCTCAGTACCAAGCTGAAAAACTACAATGACCGAACAGGAAGACCATCACACAGGTACAACGTACGCTGCCTGAAATATAAAGAAATAGCAAAAAGATTCAAGGCCTTTGATAGTGTTAACAGAGATGGCATCTGGAGACTAATGTACCATTACGGCTTCCCACAAAATTTCATCATCATCATACAACAGCTGTCAAGTCATCCGCAGCGGGAAACTGACGGAAGCCTTAAATGTACAAACCGGCGTGCGACAGGATTGTTTTCTTTCACCGACGATATTCCTGATGGTGGTTGACTGGATCATGAGACGAGTCACAGCAGACAAGAGGACAGGCATCCAGTGGTCCTTCGATAAGCAGTTGGAAGACCTAGACTACCCAGACGACATCTGTCTTCTCTCACACAAGCAGCAACATGCACAGGAGAAGTTATATTCTGTTGCAGAAGCGGAGAAGACTGGCGTCCAGATCAACATTAAGAAGACAGAGGTCATGAGTGTGAACAACAGACAGCAAGACCCAGTGCGACTATACCAGGTGGATATCAAGGATGTCGACAGGTTTTGTTTACATGGGCTGTATAGTTAGTATAGATGGGAGGACAGATGAGGATATTAAATACCGAATAAACAAATCCTGACACGTCTTCAGCATCTTGCGACCAATCTGGAAATCAACAGCCCTCTTACTCCACAACAATATCCAGTTCTTCAACACAAATGCTAAGTCAGTTCTCCTTTTTGACTCAGAAACATGGCGAGTAACCGAAACCCAAAAGCTCCAGACATTCATTAACAGATGTCTCAGAAACATCCTTAACATCAGGTGGCAAGAAGACGTCTCCAGTGAACAACTGTGGGACAGGACAAGAAAAGTCTCAATCGAAACAGATATCAAGGAACGAAAATGGGGATGGATAGACCACACTCTACGAAAGCCTGCACCAAGTGTCACCAAGCAGTCCCTTGAATGGAACCCAAACGGGAAGCGAAAAGTAGGCCGACCAAAGTAGTCTTGGCGCAGGAGTGTCGACGCAGAGGTAAGAGCAGCCGGAATGACGTGAGCCGAGCTAAAGAGGATCCCCTAGAACCGCGTCCGTTTGAAAAATATTGTTGCGGCCCTATGTTCTCCAAGGCATCAAAAGGCCTAGGAAGAAGATGTAATATGACTCTCTTAAAAACTTCTATTCATGTAACGTACGAAATTAACATAATGCAAGTGTGTTACACATTCACGTATGCTTGTTGTGGAATTATGCATAGGTTTATATACCTCTATTAGTTTACTTTCCTATAAAAAATAAAAACATTAATAATTACAGAGACGAGACAATAGTATACAACATACACACTTCACGTTTATAAGCTACTTGTAATATTTCTTTCTACATTAAGGCTGCCAGCTGGCAGAAACGTTCTTAGTTCAAATTCCGCCGAGGACAACTTTGCCTTTCATCCTTTCGGGGTCGATAAATTAAGTACCAGCTGCGTACTGGAGTCGATCTAATCGACTGGCTCCCTCCCCCCAAATTTCGGGCCTTGTGCCTAGAGTAGAAAAGAATATTATACAACATACACACTTCACATTTATAAGCTACTTGTACTATTACTTTCTACATTAAGGCAGAATCATTAGCAGGCTGGTCAAAATGCTTCGCAGCATTTCTTCCAGTTTTTCGTTCTGAGTATATATTCCATGGTTTTGAGTATAAATTGGGGTCAATGAAACGGTTACATGCTGGGATTGACGTTATCGACTGAACTCTTCCCCAAATTGGCTATAGTAGAAAAAAATATTTCTTTGCACTTGTGAATTCATAAGTATAACTAATTGTAGTGGTACTTTCCCATGAATACAGGGCTTCATATATTAATAACGTTGGATGATTCATGTAACAGTGAAAATCAACACTATGTAACAATACACTTACAAGCGTGAACGCTCGGATAATGATTATTCGTCCCAAACTGATCATAATATTTATACAAGATGTTATCCTTCATATAACGTGTAACTGTGGAAGACGTCTCCAGTGAACAACTGTGGGACAGGACAACAAAAGTCTCAATCGAAACAGATATCAAGGAACGAAAATGGGGATGGATAGACCACACTCTACGAAAGCCTGCACCAAGTGTCACCAAGCAGTCTCTTGAATGGAACCCATTCAATAATCATTAAATCTGGAATACATAAATTCTTATTATTTAGCTTTTGTCAAATTTGTTGATTCGTATTCCGTATAGTGAAATGAATACTTATTTATTCTCTTCAATTCTCTTCATCTGTCTATATGATTGTTTCTTGCTCTCTATATGTGAGTTACCCATTGCCTTCCAACGAGCCAATTATCTGTACACAGTTTATGACACTTATTTTAACACCCTCTATATCTCACTTTTCCTCTCTCTTCCATTTTCCACACGACATAAAGCGTGACTGTACAAACAACTAACCGACTAGTATTTCTGTCGACGATTATTAAATCGAGATAATTTTAAATTTAAAGTTCCAAACACTAATATAAATTTTACCTCAAATACAATTATTTTACATATATTAAATCTCAACTTATAGTTCAGGGATTGTTATAGCTAGAGTAAGCATAGATATTTTTTATCGAACTTGCAAATGGACCTTTCCCCTTTATAAATACATACATGCACACATATACGTGTGTATACATACACAAATATAGAGACACACACATATATATATGTACATATAATATGTATATATACATATATATACATATATATATATATATATATATATATATATATATATATATATATATATATATATATATATATATATGCATATACATACGTATGTATGAATGTATGCATGTATACATGTAATAGATAATTTCGGTAATATTTTTAAATACCTGTGAGTAACTGTGCTTCTATTGCCAGAGCTAATGTTAAAATGTACATCACGAAAGTAAGGTGTGAAGAGAATATTTCAATACTTTATCATATCTAAATATGGTAACTCTCCATATTTTTTCTACACTATATTTGTTACTGTTTATAGTAGAAGTGTATGGTGGTACTGTAATAAAACGCACTTAGTAACCGTTTGAGCTTTCCCGTAATATTCTCTATCCATAGGTACACCAGATGTTTGCAACTCTTGTAAAAGCAAAACGAAAAACGTATGTTCACAAGCAAACATAATGCGAGTGAAGTAAAAGATTTCTAGACAAACAGTGGGAAATATATTTTCTCACTGAATATTTATTTCTTTGAAGAGAGGGAAACATTTCTCTTCTCTTTTTTTCTTTGGAATTAAATTATGTTTTTATTGTATTTTATTTATTGATTTTTCTATTTTTATTTCTTTCTAATTTATTTTTCATCATAGAAGGAAGTTTGTTTTGATGAAGAGAATTTTCTGTTTCATTTTAACTTCAGTTATTATTGATTATAATTCAATGGATAGACACAGAAGTGACATTATAAACAAGAGTAATAAATAGAAATAGTAATAAAAACAACAACAATGGCAAAAAGAAGAAGAAGAAGAAGAAGAAGAAGAAGAAGAAGAAGAAGAAGAAGAAGAAGAAGAAGAAGAAGAAGAAGAAGAAGAAGAAGAAGAAGAAGATCCAATTATTTTCCGTAATAGAATTAAAATACCTCCTCTGTGTGTACATGCATAGATTTTTAATTAAAATGTATAATGCTAGTGTCTGAACAAGCGCACAGCTTTAAAAACAAATCAAAAAACCTTTTTCGTTTATTGAAAACCGTTTCACGAATTTGAATTTTAACTATATTATATTGTATCATGTTATATGTAAGTCTTAAATATACATCAGATGATACTGACCCTTAGATGATATTCCTTGCGTATACATATAGCAAATGGAATTTTGATATGCTCGCTGTATCGGAAATAGTTTGTAAAATATGACAAACGGCTACAACCGGAAGTGTAAATTGGGATGTTGCACAATTTGGATAGCTGTTTACCGCTGTGCTGTGCCAGACTTGTTTATATTTGCAATAGCAATAAGAAATTCATTCCTCACTATGTCAAATTTTCCTTGTATAGTTTGCGCATAATTTCCTGAGTGTTAACTTAAATGTTTTCACAAGACTTTCGCTGACTGATATTCAGAATGACACATCACATTAGCCACGAACTATATTTATCTTGTGTAATTAATAACATTCAGCAACTAACTCTATAAACAAATGAATTTTCTTTGCCTATAGCTTGCAAATTCTCTTCTATGTTTCGAAATATATTAGCATATTTGGAATAAATCTAGTACAGGGTGCAGACAGTATTTAAGGACAGATTTATGGTTTTAAAAAAAGATGCTTATTTGATAGCAGAAAAAATAACTGTATTTTTAGGAAAATAGAATATATATAAAGCTAAATTATCAATTTAATAATTTCATTCAATAGGACCACCATACGCATCAATAATTGCCTCTATGCGGCATATACAAGCTCGAATTAAGTGGTAATTGTTAATACTAGACATGACTAGAACTATGGCGACTTTCAAAGAATCTTTGGTGCTATTGGGGTGTTCATTAACATTTTTCTCAACGATGCTCCATACGTAGTTGTCCAGTGTCTTGAGATCTGGAGAATAAAGAGGCCAACTGTTGGGGGTAATGTGATAATGCAAATTATCGGCCATACATTCTTGTGTCATTTGAGCTTTGTGTGATGGTGCAGAATTTTCTTGAAAGACGTAAGATCTTCCATTGCATACAATGTTGATCCAAAGCTTAAAGATTTCATCAAGAATCTCAATAAACACAGCAACATTCACCCTAAGGCCTTGTGGAAAAAAGTGAACAGGCATCAAATGTCCTTCATTGATAACAACACCCACAACCATGACACTTCCAGGACACTTTGTGTTCATTATTCTTGGAATCTCAGAATTGTCTGCACATAGCAATGTCTTAGTTCTGTTAGTTTTCTGGTCCTGGTCAAAGTTTTTCTCATCTGAGAAAGACCAAATCACACCGTCTTCTGAGGGATTTGAACGTTTGTTCAAAAGTCGTTTGGATCAACCTCTCCTCATCACGTAAGATTTGTATTTGATGTCTTCATGCACAACATTTCTGATTGTTTTTTTTTTCTGACGCACGAACGTTTTTTTCAATTGACCTCATTGAGTTTCCTGGATTGTCTTCAATGTTTCCTTAACTTCCTGAATAAATTCAGGTGTCCTGAGAGAATCAGAGTGTTAGGAATGTTTTTTTTACGTTTTGATACGGGTAATACGCTTCCATCTTCTTTCTCTCACACGGAATCTTGTGGACAAAAGATCTTGTAGCTTTCAGAAAACGGGAAATTTTTAAATCACCATGCTTAACCTCCAAAGCCACAATTACAGCATGTCTTTTAATTTCATTAGTAAGCATACGGCCTGTCATCGATATTTCCTGAAATAGAAGTTCAATAGAAATTAGTCAAATAAAATAATGACTAAAATGCACGTATCCTGAAATACCATTCGCACCCCATATATGAATTGTGTTAGAAGTAAAAATTATGTTTTAAAATGTGTATATGCGTGCATCTGCTTATCACTTCATAGCTAATGTTGAAATATACCTCACATATGCAAAATGTGAAGAAAATGTTTTAACAATATTTCATTTCAAAATTTAGCAGAATTCCTAATTTATTTACCATATTATATTGTATTTTTTCATGTCCTTGATGCATTGTATTTTGTACTGATTTACGTTTGAATTTGTTCAATTTCCCTATTATGAAAATTAGAAATTTTAATCTAGGTGTCTGCGTTTCCAATATCCATTAAATTAAAGGTAAATCTAGAGAAATTAACACGAGAAAGTGTATAGAGAAAGGCAAACAAGTTCTGTTTTATTATAGTGTCTCAAGTTTCTGAGATATATTTCATTGTTACAATAAGAAGCATGAAATGTTCATGTTTGTTCAGTATTATAAAATGAAATGTGTTGCGTATTAACGTTAGTGTCCTGTTCTTTGTATCCTCGGCGACTTACTTGGAAGGTTTTTAGATTACTTATTCAGTTCCGTATTTGCAGTGTTCTTCTTTGTCATACAGCCAGTCTTTTAAATAAATTATAAATATTAATATAGATCATAAAAACCTTTTTACGACTGTACCTATTTACTCCTGATTTGAAGAACTAACAAAATGTTTCGAAAACTTTGCTTCTCTCTTTTTCTCTGTATTTGTTCTCCTTCTCTGCAATCTAATTTGAAATCCCAATAAATTTACCTTTACCTCTATTCCTTTCAAATTCCATAAAGTACCAGTGGGGTACAAGTAACAGACCTCTCTTTCTTTCTCTCTCTCTCCCTCCCTTTCGGGCGACATTTCATGTAAGATATGTATTCTCTCAACTACTAGCTTTATACATATGTCAGTGCAAAATATAAGTATCAAGTAATTTACTGATTTGAGCCATTAGACCGATGCCATGATAGAGTATTATATCTAGAATTTATATAATTTCATTTTACATTTGCTTCCTTTAATTACCCAAAATTACGTATTATACTAATTCCAGAATTATGAAGGCAAAATGAGGTTCGTGAGATTTGTCCTCAGAAAGCAATATCAGATCCTTAATTTCCACAATATATTTTACCTACCATCCTAATAATTCTACCATAAAGGTACAATAATATTAAAGGCTAGATTTTGTAAGCATTAGCATATAATATAAACACAATCAGATAGCGATGATACAAGATATAAATCGCTAAATGCCCTATCTTATTTACTTTCCATTTCCACATAAAGAGTTAAAGTTAAATAAACACTAATGAAATATTCAATAATATCCAATGTTCTTAGAGTTCATCTACTGAATATTTATTTTCCTTTAATACTATTTGCCTTTATTACCTATGGAAAACAATACAAAGATATATATTTTGAAGATAATTAGCTAGCTTATCTTCGCTGACAAATTTTATCCTTAGTGAGTTTTCTAAATTAATATCTGTGAGAATATATTTTACTTTCCCAGACAGAGTAAATTAAATCTAACTCAATAAGTCATTCCTTTAGATTATAAATTAAATATCACATTACTCAGCATGGCAGTAAGGTGTTGTCTATTTTTCAGCTCCATAAACTCTTTGGCTCGACATAAATCCGCATCTAAATAGAACACAAATACATATACTAACACTGAATACATTGCCGATGTGTCAATTTGACGCGAAAAATCCACACCACTCACACAAAAAAGCTAAAGGCTGAAACATTCGATAAATTATTCAAAATATCATTGCTTCATACATACACACATACATAGATGACCTAAATTTATTTTATAAACTAAAGTTCTGCTTGAGATTAGACCTATCTTTCGTCCTTTAATTTTTCAATCACTGGGGCACTGCCTTGAAGAATTTTAGTCGAACGAACTAACCCCATTCCTCATTTCATTTAAGTCTGGTACTTATTCTGTCGGAACCTTTTACTGAACTGCTAAATCGCGGGAACCTAAATACACAAAATCCATTTATTAAGCGGTGGAAGGACAAACACGGTCACAAAGACACATACCGACACACACACATATGTCGGGCTTCTTTCAGTGTCCGTCTACCAAATCCACTCACAAGGTTTTGGCTGATCTAAGGCCTAAAGTGCCGCGCTGTGGTACTAGACTCAGAACCATAACTTTGGGAAACAAACCTCCTATAACACAGCTTCACCTGTGCCTATATATAAAATTTACACCGAAATCAAAGAAAACAGCATAAAGACGAGATTTTATCTACACATAATTTATTTACATTATCTGGAAAAAAGGGCATCAAAGAGTTCATAAAAATATATATGGCAATTAAGAGAAACCGGTTTTGCTACATTTAAAGATCTAATTGTTTCTCTTGGTAAGTGGTAGTGCAGGCATAGATCCTACCGCCATAATGCCCGTTATGCTTAAGTGGCAACTTCAATAGTCATCAACTATATGCTGTTTAATTAAAGGTATGAAGTGTTTAGATATAATCATTGAAACTGACTGAATGGTGGATAAACACAATTACATGCCTCTTGCTTCTGCTCTTCGAGATATTCCAAAATATGTGCGATCTTCTATATATACCAGATTCTCAGTAAAGCATTCCTTACAACTCACTACGTAAAATGTTTCTATCGGACGATAAGTTAGAAATTCTTCAGCTAATAC
>NC_142931.1:37069960-37084960 GCF_046866305.1 Octopus bimaculoides
TTGTAGTACTTGCGTATTTTGTCTCGTTTCCTGATTTTGGTTCTGTTTGCGTGCTGTACTTGCATTTGATTTGTTAGGAAGGCGACGATCTGGTTTTCCTCATTTTGCAACATGTCATTCTCCACTCTTTAATCTATTTTTCCCATATTTGAATCAAAGGTCGATATGGAGTGTCGGAGGTTCGTTGGTGCATGTGTTTCATTGTTGTTTATGTATGACTTGTTTTAGGGTAGAGAGCACTCCCGCAAGGCAGCTTATTTGTCTTGGTATACAATATTGCCGTTTTGGTTGCAGCGTTAGATTTTTGTTATTGCTGTACTTACTGCTTCTTTACTTATTGATGTAATTGTGGCTATAGTTTTGGCAGCAAGGTTAATTTCCCAACCCAGTCTTTTCTGGTGTTCGTTACTACACCTCGTGAAACACCTGAGCATTCTGGTTTTTACCGCATTTCTCAGGTGGTTTTCATTTTTCAAATAATACGGTCGAGGACCACTTTGAATGCTACAGGTGAGTGATGCCTGATATTCGAGTTTTACTTTTGGACAGTTCTAAAGATTTGAAGATATTTTCTCCGTGTCTCCTCTAGTAACATTTCTATGTACTTGAGCACTGTACGTAGCGAGATATCATAGATAGCGACCGTGACAATATTTTCCCCATGAATTTTTGTTGGAGCCGGGAACAATCGGAAGCACTTACCGTTGTAGATAATTTTTTAACCTATTCTTTATTTGAGCAGTATGCCAGATCTTTACCATATTTTTTATCTCCTCTATTCGGACTATATTCTTCTCCAAATTTCTCTTCGATCCCTTTATACCGGTCTCGATTATCTTTTCCCTTGTGCTCAGTTGGGCCCCAAACTCAACATTTCAGGCCATGTCTTTATAGTAGAAAATATTTGTCTTCTTTCATAAAAATTAATAAGTGCTTCAAATTATTCTTACCTATTGCTTTAATAGCGTTCTCATACTATTTGAAGATACTTGCATTATGACAACTATTCAAAGTTAACATATTCAAAATTTATATTCAAGCTCTTCCTATATCACCATAATCGTCCTCATCTCAGTCGTAACCAATAATTGTTATATTCATTATATGCTTTACGACCGTCTACATCAGTAGGAGAAATGTCTTTGTACAGGAAATCGTTTCGTTCCAAACAAAGAAATATATTTCTATGAAAACGAAATATATATTAAACAACTTGGGTTATATTCCTATATATGTGTGTCTTTCAAGTTCATGTAGCACTTAAAGACCCAATTCCAAACAATGTACGAATCTAGTGGGGCATTTTCACTTTTATTTCTCTCTCATTCTCTCTCAGTTACTCTCTCACTCTATCTATCTCTCTATCCCTATCTATATATATGTGTACGCGTGCGTGTAAGTATATGTATATGAATGAATATATGTATGCCTCTATAAGCGTGTTTGTATATGTAAATACATATGTATGTACGTGCGTATGTATACAGTCTGGTGAAGGTGAGCAAACTGAAACTGCAAAGTCACAGTCATCTTTCTTGTAAAAGTTATATAAATATCTACTATATTAAAAACAGCTGAGTTATCGTTTATTCGAATGCCAGATTGATTTATATGTAACCTTACAATAAAACAGACTTAAATAAATACATAAATAAATGAATAAATAAATAAATATATATATATATGCGCACGCACACACACACTTGCCCACGCACGCACGCACACACACACACACACGCACGCACGCACACACAACACACACACACACACACACACACACACACACACACACACACACACACACACACACACACACACACACACACATATATATATATATATATATATATATATTTGAATGTGTCAGGGTATAAAAGCGTATGAGAGTTGTGTCTATAATTACAAATAAACTTACTTAAGTAAGTCTTTTAGCTGCTCAAGTTAATGCATAAATATATTTCATGTGTATAAATATGTATTCATTTAGATATGATGCTATTTGTTTGTTCTGCAATATTTATTTGCCTCACTGGAGACAATGTAAGATAGTAAAAATCTGTATATGTGTTATAACACCAAACGTTTTCTCAATCAAACATTTATATTCTGAAAAATACTCACAGTTTAACAAACCATATTATTGTTATATTTCATTCGTTTTAATTTCTGTATTCAATTTTTTTTTGTTTCAACTTCAAGCATTATAAAAATCACAACTTACATGAAGATAAGATCTGTGTATTTGATAATAATCTTTATTATATAATAAATGATGTCTGGGAGGGTGATCGTGACGTAAGACATTCTCTGGTCAAGAACTGCTGAAACAATAGAAAGTAGTATCTACAAGAATATGAAAGAAGATGGAGATTAGTATATCATACAAAGTTATTGAGCTACGTCTGCTTTGTTGTTTTCGTAAGTGCTGATATTTTTATGGCGTATAATACCTCAGAGGCTGAAGAAATATGGTGATATGGTAATCTGAATTATGTAAATAGAATAAACCCTAGAATGTTTCCATATAACAACATTGATTAATACGAATGCCCGAGCTTATAAAGGCATATTTGTTTACTGGATATCGCAGGTTGATAACACACAATTTGATGAGAATTTCATACTTATACAATTGTTAGTGGGCATTTCCATCATAAGTACAAAATGTATGATTGTGTTTCGTGTTTGTTGATGACAAACGCTTTAACTGAGTACACCACTTGCATGATATTTATGTGTCATTGAAAGTACAAACGTAAGAGTACCACGGTGATATTCGAAGGCAGCGTATATTGACGTTTGGAAACATCTAAATGCATCCAATAAACTGTGCCAATCTCCTGGTCTTGGATCTTCTTTCGAATAATGAAAGGAATAAAAATTATTATAAATATATGGTTACATAACTAAAATATATATTTTGTGCATGATCTATATAAGTTTAATAATTACATATTTTCTATTTCATAATTTATCCACCACGTATATATGCGAAATTAATTTTATAAACTAGAATGTGCAAAATGTAAGAAACGCGTATATACATTTGAATTATTTAATAATGTTTGTAGTTTCGATTTTAAAACAAGATTTTTAAAGAATATGAAAATGTAGGTAAATGAAGTTGCTTGCATTAATACAATAGTAAAATACATATAAATATTGATTTGTGTATACATAAATAATGACAGAAATGCAAACTTTCTAGAAACATATTTTGGGAAAGGGCTGTTTTAAATGAGATTCGTTGCCTTTTAGTGCAAGAGAGTTTGGTGAAATGATAACAAAGGAATTGTCAGTTGGAAGTCAAATGAAAGCAAAGCAAATATTGTTAATGATGTTTCGTAAAGTACTATGTGCTTTGAAAAGAATATATTCTTTTGAAAAAGAAAAAAATGTGTTGCACCAATTATATTAGCATTTCAGCATGAAAGGAAATGTACAAAAAAAATTAGGTTTTAATCTATTGAAAAATAACTCCCTGCCTGAAGACACAATTATTGATCTAAAACTGGCTGTCTAATGAAGTCTATTGAATATCAAGCAATATATTTGACGGGTGACTCAAAGTTACGTCATTAGATGTATACAGACACAGACACAATCTTACATATATACATGTATGGCTACAAATGTGTGTGTATATATATATATATATATATATATATATATATGTATGTATGCTTATATACGTATATTATGCGTGCATATGTATACACACACTAAGCAAATATATACGTGACATTTAAAGGAATTTCTTACTTATACATCCGCCTTACTTTGAAGATGAAATGTATGGTTTTCCCATTCTTTTTAATGTTTTATATGAATCTAGCCATCAAAACCACCGGAAATCATTCTGTCTCTAGGTAAACACTATGTAGCTAATAGCCTATGGCAGGGAGCGCCTTTATGCAGTACTTCGACCTGCTATCAACAGTAGGCTAACAGTTTCCCACTTCAAATGCGTGTTCATGCACAATGCGCAAACTAAATGAATTGAATAACTTGAGTACCGGAATAACTTCGGTGATTTCTGTGGAGAGTTACTGTACCTATCCTATTCCAGATTTTAAAGGCTCTTTTGTTAATAAAATGATATTTCTCTGTTGACAATTTTTTGTTTGTGAATCACATGCAAAGTCATTTATGGGACCATCGAACAGTAATAGAACTTATCCACAAAGTCGTCTGTAGAGAAGCGTTTGTTTTGATGCAAAGATACAAACGGTGTGCGGGGGATGTGTGCTAAATACAAACATCAATACACTTATCTAGGCATATATATATATATATATATATATATATATATATATATATATATATATACATTAACCTACACACATATGTACATGTATGTATATATATATATATATATATATATATATATGTTTTAAAAACATAGGGTAGCCTTTACACATACTCTATTTAACTGTTATTGAAAATCGACAGTAAATTGTTGACTATATTTTATTGGAAACCCTTGACGTTGCAGATCTACAGAGGCCTTCAAGTAATATCGTAGATTTAAATCGCATAAATTTACGCGAATATCGACATGGCCTTAAAGTTCTGATATAATGCTCGATTTGACATGGTTGAGCCTTTGTAAGTGCACAGTATAACGAATATACTGCACAGTATATTCGTTTTACTGTGAAATTTCAAGACAATGGATATTGTATAATTTGCATATATTGACGTTTTTCTAATACATATAAACTTGTATGTACATGTGTATATATACAAAATGTATTACAACTGAAAGAGAGTGTTGAAGAATATAATAACAAACTGCAACCAAAAAAAATGCATATTATTCAAACGATAAGGTGATTTCTCAATCTCTATGAATATACCATTTCCTTCTTTCATTTCCTATGCGAGTAAAGTTTACAACTGCACAAGAAACGAAAAATCACCTTTATAAATATTTCGGTGACAAAAGATCATTACTTTGTCAATATGCTTGCTCAACAGAGGAAATGAGACAGCATAAATACACACACAGCAAGATAAATTAATTTTTAATGATGGTGGAAACATTAATTTCGCCAATAAAGTCTGATAACCACTGAAAAAGAAATGAGATGATGTAAATTAAATGATATTATTCTGGATATAATATCGATGTTGACATATAAAAATGAAAAAAATAACAAGTTGGTAATTAAAGCGACAGCAAACAGGGAGTTATACTTCAGAAAACAGTGCTAAGAAACTCGCAAATGAAAGCCATCAGATTACAAGTAAAAATGTTCTTAGATAACATACTGAAACACGTCATCTAATGTACACTAAGGCAAATATTTCAGATCATGAGAATATATGCATTTGCACGTATGTTTGCATTGATATGACATTTCTTTTAAATTTTCAGTCCGAAGACTTTGGCTATGCTGTAGCACCACCAATGCAATCACCTTTTCAATGGTCAGTGTTATGCGAATAACTTTTGGTCAAGTAGGGAGTTCGACACTGGTTCACTTTTTTGAGATTTTTGCCGTGTTATAGTTTCATCCGGGACCTTATACAACAGGAGATCAAGTTATTTCTACAAAACATCTACCACTATTCCATGAAGATCCATCAGATGTGTTGACAAGGCATTAAATATCTGTGGGCCCTTGAATCACAAGCTATTGTAGTACATGGTCCTCACTCCAGGCTGGATAGCTGGGACATTTGGAACTGTGGAGTGACGTCTAGTTCGTGGGGTTGGTATAGCTCTCCATACCAAAGTTTGATACCCACTCGTCCAGAATCTTGCATATGTATATCACTGTATACCTCTCTCATCTTCGATCCAAGGAGTAGAGCCGCAGCTCTTTCAGTCCCTCCCACTAGAATAACTGTTCCATTGATACAATCTTCCTGGCGTAGCACCGCTAAACGGCCTCAAGTTCCGCTATTAATTTCAAACTTTGGGATATCCTCATTTGAAAGCAATAGTCGAGATAGTTGAGTGCAAATCTACTTCATAGAACCAGCATAGCTACATGATCACTTGTTTTGAAGGTTCTAAGGATTCATCCGGCCATTCGCTTTCATATATATATATACACGCACATGTATATACCAAGACACGCATACGCACACACACCTGCACTGCGCCCACTCATACTCACACACTAGCGTATATGTGTGTGAATGGCAGTGTGAGTGTGAGTGTTTGCGCGCGTGTGTGTTTGTGGGTGTGGTTGTATGTGTGTTTATATGAAGAGAGAAAAAGACGATAGAGAAACAGGAAAGTGAATGAGATTCAAATTTAATACGTATTCCCGACATCTACGTTAGCCAAAGTTGTGTAGTCCCAATGAAGAGAATGAAGAAAACAGTAACATCATGAAACATTGGAAACACACCAGTGTTTCATTGGCTTCATTAAATTCATTAAATTCTATATTTTCTGATAATTTGAACGCATTTATTCCATTTTGCTTCTTCAATATAGACCTAAATCAATGCACGTGCATTTTCGTCGTATTTGACCTATCTATCATGTCTCAGCAATGCACTATTTTATGGAAACGAAAATACTTGTTCCAATGCTGCCCTTCTGTCTACCTATGTGCTTCATATATAATTCTTTGTATTCTTCTATACTCCAGGAATTGGAGCTATGCACAGTAATAATCTAAAATGTCTTTTCTAACCCATCATAATAAATGTTCTCTTTTACCAGTCGTATGCTACAATAGGTGATTCACTTGTCATAGATGATGCTCTAGTCGTGCATACACTCTACGCACGAAAACTAGCTAGCGTGCCCTCAATACAGTCATCTAATACGGTTAATAAGTGTCGATAACGATTGTTGTGGCTCAATTGTCCTTTTCCTAGATTATAATTCTTGGAGTTCTTTATTTCATATTGAATCTGATCTAGATCACTTTGAATTACGTACACTTGTGTACCAACCTAGTTACTGTAGGTAACATCGCCTGAGTCACTTCATATTCATCGTAGACACTTTTTGTACTACTTACAATGATATGGTGCATCAGTATCGTTTATTTTTATTCAATAATTTTTCAATAATTTGCAATATGTTTCTCGAATTCTATTCAAAGTCGAGTTGAGTTTACTTGATTTTTTTTTCCTCTAAAATATTCTTAAATGAAAGTTGTTCGGAGTCCATTTCACGAAATATATCAGTTATCACATTTATCGAATTTTTAATATGATTTTTATTTTGAAAGTTTTACACCAAATATAATCTGCAAAACATTTATGAGAAGCTAAACTATTAATGGAACATGCTTCTTTTCAGTTAATATAAGTTATACAGTTTTTTTATATGCTTTCATGTTATTTTTATTCCTGTTTTCGTTTTGCCACATTTTAAAGTATACTTTTCTAGTATTGGACGAAGAATATTTTGGTTGACTACATGTTTATAAATCAGATGTGTAACAGAAATAATTTAAAATGAATTTTGTATTTATAAATCTCGTGTTTATACACCCGTACAGCATCTTACAAGAATTACTAAGATTTGAACGTGTTTCAATAGCAGCACCAGGACAAATCGTTGTATTATGCATGAAGATTGAAGCAATTTTCATTAGAACATCATTGGGAAAATTGGAGAGGTTTAAGTATCTTGAGGCCGTATTTATGAGTGATAGGATGCAAAAAGCTGAAATGGATGCTAGAACAGCAGGTAAGGCCCGTTGCCGTAATTTAGTGCCAGGGAGTGCTTCAGAAACACATAGCGTGGGCAATAATACTTATTCAGGTGTTATTTTTGTAAAATACATTTTCTAAATTTGAGAGTGCACCATTGAATAGTGACGGAACGCTGTTTTCCAGTGCATCACCTTAGCACGACCATGCTGCCGGTGCTAGCACAGTAATCCTCACTTACGGTCATGAATACGGGGAAATGAGAAGAGTATGATTGCGAATACAAGCGACCGAAAAGTGGTTCTTTTGAAATATTCCTTCAGTTACGTTACCCGACAGAGATCGTATTGCAGAGACCAGGCAATTTCTTCACGTCCAATCGCTTCTTCTCTGCAATAACAAATCACAGCTTTGGTACTACAGGCATGTGATGAGAATGCCGGAGAGAAGAAACGCAAGATGGATTCTTCAATCTGAGATCTATGTTAGACGAAGGACGAAATGGTCATATAATATCCATACTCTGATTTGAACACATTTGACAATCGAGCAGTAAAGTAAATTGATGGTTGCTAATGACAGATCTCAATAGAAGAGTGGTGTGAAGATTTCATCCACACGACACTCCCGGGAATAATGAGTGGGAATAGATGGATGGATGGACGGACGGACGGATGGATGGATGGATGGATGGATGGATGGATGGATGGATGGATGGGTGAATGAATGAATGGATTATCATTGCCACAAATACGATAGATAGTCAACAAAATGTAACTTGTTCCCCTGAATTTGCGACACCAATATTTACATGCTTTTGGAATTTTCTTTCTTTGATTACCTGTGTCGCTCAGACGCAACAATATGTTGTCCAGAACCCAAACAGTAAAAATTTATCATAGAACAAAGTGTAAAATGTTTGTTCCATGTCTCGTTGTACGTAGCCTGAATATGTTAAACCAACTGATTAGATACATTATATTATTATTTACAATTGACGGGTATTTGTCCTCATCTTGATTGTTGTTAATACAACGTTTCGGCTGATATACCTTCCAGCCTTCATCAGGTATCTTGGGGAAATTTCAGACCTGGGTTCTCATTTCTAAGGTATTTTTCGTTGTTGTTGTTGTTATTATTATTATTATTATTATCATTATTCAGTTCACTGCCTGGAATCGAACTCGGAATCTTGGGGTTTGTAACCCGCGCTCTTAACTACTACGCCATACGTCCGTAAATAATGTACATAATTCCTCATCTCTTAAATATAGAACTGTATCAACTGATTACTTATAATGAAGACCCAAATCTCAAAAATATCTATATTTAAATAATATATTATATGAACAATGTGGGGGCGCAATGGCCCAGTGGTTATGGTAGCGGATTCGTGGTCATAGGATCGTGGTTTCGATTCCCAGACCGGACGTTGTGAGTGTTTATTGAGCGAAAACACCTAAAGTTCCATGAGGCTCCGGCAGGGGATGATGGCGAACCCTGCTGTACTCTTTCACCACAACTTTCTCTCACTCTTACTTCCTGTTTCTGTTGTTCCTGTAATTCAAAGGGTCAGCTTTGTCACACTGTGTCACGCTGAATATCCCCGAGAACTACGTTAAAGGTACACGTGTCTGTGGAGTGCTCAGCCACTTGCACGTTAATTTCACGAGCAGGCTGTTCCGTTGATTGGATCAACTGGAACCCTCGACGTCGTAAGCGACGGAGTGCCAACAACAACATATATGAACAGAATTACATACAGCAAAGTACAGATATAGCTTTCTGTAGTAATACAAAAAAACTGTCATTATCAAGAAAAAGTATTTTGAAAAATGATCAAACACTTCAAATCATTCTAATAATCAGACACAACGAGCTTAAGATACGCATATATAATACACATAGGGACACATATGAACATGTTGTACATCATACGTTATATTCAACTACCTTTTAATTAAAGTATATCGTCGTTTAAATATGTATATATTACTCTTATTCATACATGAATTAGCTGATATTCAGTCAAGTTAAAAGTCATTTACTAACATCTATTTCACAATGAATACCTTAATGTCTGCTTAATAATCTGTTATTTTCCCTCATTATTGTTGGATTCTATATTGATATTTATACAATTTATATATCATTTAATTTAATTTTCTTTGAAAACAATAGTTTTATTCTGTACATATTAATATTGCATTAGATTTGTTTGTGCTCTATGTAAGCATAATTCATAAAATTCTTTTCAATATCGAATTCAATATCTATCTCATATTTATTTTAGTCAGCAGTCCTTATTCATCATATTAGATTTATCTTCTTGTACTTGTAATCAATAAAAATGATTTTTGTTCATTTTATGACATTGATTTTGCTTACAGTCTATTTTTTAACACCTTAAATTTTATTGTGAATCACATCTGTATTCATATTATGATCTGATATATTGCAGCTCACGAAATTCATTCTTTATTATTCTAACAAAGTCGATCATTGATCACACAAACACAGACACACCCACACACACATAAACGCGCGCGCGCACATACACACACAAACACAAACATGCACACACATAACACCTATATAAATATATGTTTATTTGCATATATGTGTTCGTGTATGTGTGTGTGTGTTTGGGTGTTAGAATTAATTCAGTTGTGTGTATCCCACCTTTAAAAATATCAGGGTTTTCTGCAAATAAAAATGAAATATTAGCTTCTATTATTTTATAGTATTTAGTAACACGGATTCCCTTTGATAAGACACATGTAGACTACTGCTACGAGTGTAGATTTTAGCAGGAAAATAAACGAATCTCCTTTCATATATATAAATAAACTATAGATAAATGGTGGTAGTTACAACACTGTGAATTTATCTCTGACGATAGAGATACACAGTTTAAGATAACAACGTAATTCATTTGAGTTTCTGAAATAATTTAGGGAATCTATGCTGGCTTACACTTATTAGCATTCACTTTTAAGTATAGGTTGATTTGTCATCTCAGCATTTCAGCTAACTGAAGAAAGCGAAATAATACCTTCTGCAACAACATTATTGGTGTAGATAACTAGAAGCCATTGATGAAACAAGCCTTATTCTATAATCACAAGCTGATATCCTTGCAAATCAGAGCGAGGGGTAATCTCAAAGTTAACTTATCATTAATATGTACGTTTGTGCGCGCGTGTGTGTGTGTGTGAGTGAGTGTGCGTGTATGTGTGCATGTGCGCGTACATGCGTGTGTGTGTGAGTATATGCTGGTTTGTATGCGTATTTATGCGACCTTGCCATTCGCTTTTTAACAACTAGTATTAGATAGTTTGCCTCCCCATAAAGAAGTTGAATGTCAACACTGTCTGTCAGTACAGCCATCCACCTACCAGTTGATAGAAACCGTTCGCTTTTGCTTGTCTCTACACGTTTCACACAAAATCAAACTTCAAAAAGCTAATGAGTTTCAAGAAACTGAAATTGTTCTTTTATAGCTGCAATACGGTAGTTCAACCAATGAACATAGTTTAGAACTCATTCCTCGCTTCAAGCTGCACAGTGTTTTACCAAACAATGCAACGTCTTCCAGACCACCAGGAAAGAGCAGAGGTTGACTTGAAGCATCCTAGAGCCCTTAAGCTTTTGCAATCAATTTCTTTGGTGAACAAGATCACCAGTTTTGCTAAATTCTTATTTCCTCTCAATTCTCAAATATCATGCCTCAGTGAGCAATGGCTCCATAATATAATGCCACACACCTTTAATAATAAGTAACATATTATGATACGTAAACCGGGAATCTTCGTTATATCTTCAGGCAAAAGTTGGTTTAACCAACTTGCACCATTCCCTAGTAAGTGCTACTTCATAGATTACGTAGAATTCTCATATAAAGTCAAACGAGATACTCATAAATCAGACAGATCTAGAGAAAGAAAGGTCACCTGCAAGTTGATATGTGCAATGATTATGTTATAGTCACATTAGAGGAGGCTTCCCTTCATTCAGGAAGTCAGTAAAATTTCGGGGTGAACGGGAAAGTTGCATGTAAGTGAAGATTGATTGCGGGGATTATAGAGAAATTAAAGCTGATATCACCTGTGCATGTGTAGTTGATAGGAAAATTAAATGTATGTCCCAAATGATATACTACCGACATAAAACTAAAGGTTGTTTGAACAATATTGTTCTCCTCTATGTTTCAATAAGATAATGGATGATTATGTTTAGAATGCCTTCGATCGCTGGTACTCCTAGTGAATGAGAGTAACTAAAGGGGGACATAGTGTAAAACCTCATTACACCTTCCACTGCACGGCAGAGACTTTTCTGTCGAATGTTATCTATACTCAATAACATAGAACTCTCTAATTTTCATTCCTCAATGGTATGATAAACTTACGTCCTTCATGAGCAGTATAGGAGAATAACAATCCTCATTATATATCAAGGGGGCGATCGACTTAATGCTATGTGAATGTCACCCCCCCACACACACACACACGTATATATGTTTGTGTGTGTGTATGTGTGTGTGTTTGTGTATGTATTGATATATATATATATATATATGTATATATATATATATATATATATATATATATATATATATATATATATATATATATATATATATATATATATATATATATATATATATACATATATATATATATATATATATATATATATATCGGAATAACCTCCTGTAAAAGGAACCATAACGAGTGTCTTTAAAAGTGATTACATCAACATGAAACCTCTTTCAAATTACCTGAAAAGATGAAATATTCTCGACTAGAATTCAGTACATCATCGGTCTCCTAGATCACAATGAACCAACACCTGTCATATATACAATGTTGGCACAATTGCAAGCCAAAATTAGAGTTTCTTATAAGGGCAAGAAAGTACTTCAATAGAGGAAAGTTGACGAATATCTACAAAAAGTGAATACTTATTTTGGCGTAGTACTACCTCCAAAGTTGCTAACGTTGAGATTCATTAAACGGTTCAAAATCTCGACTATGATTTTATTTTGATATTGTGAATCAATAAACAATCTACGGAAATAGGGTGAATGTAAAATAGTGGTGTAAGAAGTTCCTTTAGAGTAATTTGCGGATACAGACAAATAATATCTCCTTAATAATTCATGAGGTGGGCACAAAACAGTAAGAATCTAAACAATGATGTATATATTTATTATTTGTTCTTCATACCATACGGCTGATTGGAACGTAACTTTATGATCGTTGTTGTTTTCCGGTGTAGGACAACACGTCCAGTTCTAAAACTGTGTGTTCACAAAACCCATGATTTACCATTATTAGAGATATGGGAGACACAGAAGGGTTTCAATATTGTTTGTGTGCCTCCTCTATAAATGCTACTCCATCAGACAAAGGAATCTCACCATAACACGAGCTGGTTTATAGGAACCATCAAACAAATCATTTGCTAACGTGTGCTGATATGTGGCAAATAGATTAGTCTTCAATGGGTTCGTGTACAACAGTGAGAATCTAAGCAATTGAAATTAAATAGTATATTACTGTGAATATTTCGTTCAGAATTGACCATAGAAACGACAAAATACTATGGAAGATGACCATGATGATAATAACGAAGATGATCGGGATGATCGTATTGTACTTCGACTCGAGGCCACGATATTCTTAGAGGTTGTTACACTAGACTGGATATATTCATTTAAAGAATGCAGAAATAAATGTGAAAAAGAAGATGAATAGAAGATGAATAAAGGAAAGTAGTAACAGAGTGAAAGAAAGAGATTAAGGAAGAAAAAAAAGGAGAGTATGGGTTTGCTGCAAGTATGAAGGAAAAGATTAATGGCACACATCTAGTGTAGCAGTCGTGATTTGAATGTAGATATTAGGAAACAAAATGGAATGCTACAATAATACAATGTTATAAATTAGTAAACTGCCATTGATAAAAGTTAAACACTATTTACGGGAGCAGTTGCAATGGATATTTCCTCATGAAAACGGACGCCTGCTGTGAATTTAACACATTCACACTATATATTATAGCATTACACTCGATAATATTACTCGAATGAATTGTACCAAACTGAATTTCCTCTTAATCTCCTTTTACACCTTAATTATCAGACATTATTGAACGCTGTTCTTCACTACATGACCTCTGATTTTGATGAAACCATTTCACATGTTCAAAACTTGTGCTGCAACGTACATTGTCTGTAAGGTGCACGCAGTTTATTGTTCTTCTCAAGGTCGTGATCATCATAGATATTATCACAATCGTCAAATACATTTTCAACATCATCATCCACTTGATCTCATAATCATTATTATATCTGTCGTCATTATCATCATCAATGCCATCATCGTCGTCGTCGCTGTCGCCGTCATCATCGTTGTAGTCCTCATCACCGTCAGTTTAAGATAACTATCATTGACAAATTCATGTTAACAAATCAATGACGAAATCAATATCTGGTCGTTCAACATGCTACAATTAACAAGCAAGTCTTTTCTCAAAACATAACTTACTATTTTAAAAGGAAGGTTATATTAAGACAAACTGTCTAAAAGGAATACACTGGAAATGGTCATAGATCTGCTCAGTCGAAACAGGCCTGATTTTACATAACAATCCCACTTCATAAACATCGTGGTTATTTTCATCACCACTGTCGTCATCGCCATGGTCGACGTCATCATCATCATCATCATCATCATCATCATCATCATCATCATCATCATCATCATCATCATCATCATCATCATCATCATCATCAACGCCATCATCTTCATCGTTATAATAAATCATTCACATCATTATTATCGCTTTTATCAATTTTAATTTAATGTCTTTTTTATGATCGCGCAATTAATCTATCGGGCATTACAAAGATGTGTGAAAAACTACAAGTTAAAAGTCATGCATTAAAATGATGCCCCAAGTGGTGTTATAATTTTATCTATGGAAATGAGCATTTATTTATTCTAGGATGCATACATACAAATATAAATGCGTGTGTGTATGTGTGTTTGTATGCATATGCGTATACCCACACACACAAACGCACACACGCGCACACACACATACACATTCATACATATATATATAATGATCGTTAGTAAAGGTAGGCTGTGTCTGTGGCAGCGATAAGTAATAAACGGATACAACAAACACACAAGGTACAGTAGATCGACGGTTCAAATTGATCTGCTAGTAATAAGAGTTAATAAGATCAAAAGTCAATAAGAGAATCAATTATAATGAACAATACTCAGTTGAACCTAGAAGACGTTCGCGTAGAAAAGTTGTGTGGTTCAATACACTGCGTGGCATGAACAGCACAACAAT
>NC_142931.1:37087460-37089960 GCF_046866305.1 Octopus bimaculoides
CATGCATGGATGCATGCATATGTGTGTATGCATGTATATGTGTGTGTACGTATATATGTATGTATGTGTGTACGTTTATATGTGGTATTCTGCATATTCATATGTTTTTCTGTTGTTATATGTGTGTGCATGTATGTGTGTGTCTGTCTGTGTGTGTCTGTCTGTGTGTGTCTGTCTGTGTGTTTGCATGAGTGCGTGTGCCTCTGTCTCCTTGTGTGTGCGTGTCCGAGTGTGTCTGTGTATGGGTGTTTGTGACTATGTACTGTGTTAGTATGTATGGCTGTGTCTCCATATGTTTCTGCGTGTGAAATGAAGTGTGTGTACATGGTCACGTTGCAGTCTTCATTTGCGTATGTATGTGTGCATGTATGCTAGTCTATTCATATTACTTATGTGCCTATCCGTCTGTATGTCTGTATCTAAATTCAAATATTGATTATGTCAGCCGATGAAGCACGTTCACTGCCTATCGCTACCTGACGGCATCCACGGTATTTACACAACTGTCGCTGGATCTATCACAGGTATTACTCAGTATTCGTTATCTATATAACAAATGACAGAGACGGAAAATGGAATATAGAAGAAAATTTGTCGCTCACAACGATCGTTTCCACCTGTCTTGCATCGATCCCGAGTAGTTGGAATACTGTACAATTCGTTGCCGTGCATCGGTCGGTGCAAAAACGTTTCGTTGGGTGATTTTACAAGGGGTATCTTCTTAAATTAATCCTGTTTGGCTCGGTTTTAGTACAGCATGTTGTTAGTGATGATTGATTTTTTGCAGTTGTGCAGGAATGGAGAGGGACAAATTTACTTGCAATGTTATAGAGTGTTGTCTACGTCTATTTAGTTGTAAATCGAAGGCAGGGAGTAACTAAGAAGAGTAAAAAAAAATGAAATATATAATGAAGAAATATATATATGGGTATGTGTGTATGTGTGTGTGTGTTTGTAAGGACACACCCACGCTTGTGACCCGTGAACAGGCATACTCTCACATACTTAGTTCAGTAGATGTCATTAAATTCTTTGACAAACGTCAAGCTTCTGCTGTGTCTAGACTCACAGCAGGTTCCTCCTGACTAGGTCGGTCGCTTTTGTTAGTCATATATCTTTTAGTGGCTATAGCACACACATACATATACCACAACATACGCTTATATATACATGTATATATATATATATATGCGATAGTAAATTACTACTATCTGGTGGTAGTAATTTACTATCGCAGAATTTACTACTATCAGATAGTAATAATTTACTATCGCAGCGAGTTGAACTTACCATGCCTCCAGAAGAGAACGAAAGGACCATGTGCGCATAAAAGAAATAACAGTAAACTACGAATGTTATTCTTAATTTAAATCTCAATTTTATTTTATTAATAGCCCTCTTCTCTTCTCACATATTTTATACTCATTTTTGATAAGGTTTTTCAAAAAAAAACGAAACATGTAATGTAAATTAATTAAAACACCCAATTTTTTTAAAAAGTGGCATTTTCATTCGTGTTTATCTTTAATATATATATATATATATATATATATATATATATATATATATATATATGATTTTTATCACTCGCGGAGCATATTTTGGGGACACGGCAAATTAACGGTTATTCTGTGTGTTCACCATCTGATCCTGGCAGAAATATGAAACCAGAATGAGAACCCAGGTTCGAAATTACCCCATGACACCTGTTTCGGCTGGAGGGTATATCAGCCGAAGCGTTGTGTTAACAACAAACGAGATGAGGGCAAATATCCGTCAAATGTAAATAATGTAGATAATGTAAATAATTCCTCATCTCTTCAATATAGAACTGTACTAACTTCTTCTGTCTTACTATCGTTGATAGTTCCACAAGTGTAGAACTGTCGGCTCTCAACACTCAACTCTCAACTCTTCGACTCTCCACCGGCTACTGGTGTATTTATAATAGCCGACACCTACCACTTTTTACGGGGAGGGATATACAGTTTCACAACACAATAATTTTCCCAAAATATTATATTATAGAGATTTTTTATATATTAAAAAACATATATAGGACAGATAAGGTTTCCTTCTAAGAGATGAAAATTGTGAGCAGAAATATATCAAGATTAACTTATGATAGCTCCCCATCTGTTTTCTCGCTAGAGAAGCGTCGAGTATGTCTTTTTTAGTTATTGGAGCTGATGTATTTACCAACCGTCTCTTAAACGAAACCAAATCATCATTTATAACAACATTATTCTGGATAATATAAAATCGTACACTCTGTATGTGCGTATTGTGCACTATAGCTAGCGAAAGTGATTAGGCGATAATGGTTGGGACGCGTATGATCAGAGATGATATAGAGCTAAACAACCAACAACACGAGAAAATATTTTAGGCCGGACAACGAGATAATTCTATTTGGTCGCTTCACCTCTTAGAAATAAATCTTTCTGAAATCATGCACATATGTATTTATACATTAGATAATTCAGCCTGAGAAAACGTC